>NC_142930.1:71473633-71481133 GCF_046866305.1 Octopus bimaculoides | reverse complement strand
GTATACATAGTATATGACACTAGCAAAAGATGGGATAAAAAGGATCATGATGGGGAATCCCATTGGTTCAGGAGGACTTCTAGGGATAATCACGGAACCCCACAAAACAGCAGGTGTTACTACACAAAAATACTATCTACCCAATCCAGACAATCTTCAAAATGTAATGGTAACAACAGAAATGAAAAGATGGGGTCTTATAAAGCCGAAGAGATTACAAACACTATTTCAATTTACGGAGAACCAAATTTCCGTGACTTCACACTATAGCGGTTATAATGATGATAATAATAATAATAATAATAATAATAATAATAATAATAATAATAATAATAATGGTCGATTTGATGGAGGGAGTGAGCTAATGTACGGCACATGCATTTGATCACTATAAACAAAAACATTTCTGCCGGTTGATCAGCAAGAAATTGCAGAGGCGTCATTCTCGAACTACGAGAGACCACCATCATCAGTTGGTTTGCTCTTTTAGTCTTTTACTTGCTTCAGCCATTTGACTGCAGCCATGCTGGAGCACTGCCTTAAGAGCACTTTTTAGCCGAAAAAATCGACCCCAGGACTTATTCTTTGTAAGCCTAGTACTTGTTCTATCGTCCCTTTTGCCGAACCGCTAAATTATGGGGAGGTAAACACACTAACATCGCTTGTCAAAGCCACCACACATTCTTTTTTTTTCTCTCCTTATTTCTCTCTGTGTTCCTTTCTGTGGAAGAGCATAGGCTCGAAACGTTAAAGACTTTTTCATTTCCCGAGCGTTATACTAATACATCTGTTTGTTTTCTACACCACCTGTCTTCGTCTTTTGTTGTTTTTTTTTTGCGAATTCTCCCTATATATATATATATATATATATATATATATACGACAGGCTTCTTTCAGTTTCCGTCTACCAAATCCACTAACACGTGTTTGGTCGGCCCTGTAGAAGACACTTGCCTAAGGTGCCATGTAGTGGGACTGATCCCGGAACCATGTGGTTGGGAAGAAAGCTTCTTAAAACACAATCACGCCTGCACCTGCTCATAATACTAATACTGGCACTCCGTCGGTTACGACGACGTGTGTTCCGATTGATCCGATCAACGGAACAGCCTGTTTGTGAAATTAGCGTGCTAGTGGCTGAGCACTCCACAGACACGTGTGCCCTTAACGTAGTTCTCGGAGAGTTTCAGCGTGACACAGGAAGTGACAAGGCTGGCCTTTTGAATTACAGATACTATTCATTTTTACCAGCGGAGTAGACTGCAGCAACATGAAATAAAGTGTTTTGCTCAAGGACACAACGCGTCACCGGGAAGTGAACTCACAACCTTACGATCGTGAGCCGGATACCCTAACCACTAAGCCATGTGCCTTCGCTTATAATAATCAGTTAAAATCAATCTGGTGAATGGGAAACAATGTTTGGACTTGTGGACCGTGCTGATATATCTATCTCAATAATTAAACTTCTGCCCATGTTTGAGAATCACTAACAATTATAGCACTATATCAGTCACGAACTTACAAATCAGGCCATACTGGGGTATCAGTCTCAATAGATATAATTCTTACCTTACTAACTATTCAAAACATCAATCTCAACAGCTCAACTGATATATCCTGGCTACACTAGAGTATCAGTTTTGCCACTTAACTTTCTACACATGTTATAGCAGTGCCTTCATGTTTATATATACATATATGCCATACACTCTTCTCTTTCTGGAAAATTCGTAAATTATCTTTTTGTATCTCTGTCATATTCGCTGCTCATTCTTTTTTATTGGTAACATTTCAATATGTGTCTGCATCGATAAATTGCCAGTTAGTGTATCAAATATATTAGTAGAGTTTGCTCCAAGTTGACTGCAATATGTTAAAGATATTTGATCAGTTTCACTGGAGAGTATTAAACATTCAACTTTTTAGACAACATGATAAACCGATCTTTTAGATATTCATAAGAAACCAAGATCTTCGTTGAATCAACGAAGATGATTAGAATTGGAATTTCCCCAAAGATTTCACCCGTAAAACATTCAAAAAGCTGTGTGAAACTAGATATGAATGGGGATAGAAGACAAAATATTATAACAAATTCAAACTTTCCTAACTCGCACCCACATATTGTTATTAAAATAACTCTAAATCGACAGTTTGGAATCTAGTTTTAACTTACTGACTGCAATATAATTCGTGGTTAAGGCGGCGAGCTGGCAGAAACGAAGGCGGCAAGCTAGCAGAAACGTTAGCACACCGGGCGAAATGCTTAGCGGTATTTCGTCCGTCTTTACATTCTGAGTTGAAATTACACCGAGGTCAACTTTGCCTTTCAACCTTTCGAGGTCGATAAATTAAGTACTACTTGCGTACTGGGGTAGATCTAATAGACTGGCCCCCTCCCCCAAAATTTGGGGCATGTGCCTAGAGTAGAAAATAATATACTATGTTTGTTTTAAAACATTTTCTGGAAATGGCATAACAAGAACTTTTACTAAAAATTGTATTTAAGTGTTCGTTTCTATTGAATTTAAGTGTTCATTTCTGCTCTAAGAACAAGGCCCGAAATTTTTGGAGAAGGGACCCGTCGATTAGATCGACCCCAGTACTTAACTGGTGTTTAATTTATCGACCCCGAAAGGATGACAGGAAAAGTTGACTTCGGTAGAATTTGAACTCAGAACGTAAAGACAAACGAAATATCACTAAGAATTGCGCGCGGCGCGCTAACGTTTCTGCCAGTTCTACGCCTTACAAATTAAATGTAAATGTTGAAGTGAATCTAACGGTTTTTTGTGTGTTTTTAAATGGCTTATAAACACTTTCCACGCTGCAATTGTTTTTAGTTCAGCACACGATTTCAGATCAAGTCACTTGCTTCTCTATGTGGCCTGTGTGTTTTCTGTACTTTGTCTATCATTTTGTCTACGTGTTGTTTACAATGTCCTGTACCCAGATATGCATCTATATATACAGGTAGATGTAAGTATGTACATACATGTACGTATATATGCGTATACTCATTTATTATTTGTATTACATGATCGAACGCACGCGTCATCCCTGCAAGTAAGTTTTGAACTTTATATTTTCTGACGCGACTCTATCTATCTGTGTATCTTTTTCCTCCCTCTCGTTCTTCCTTCTGTTACTACTATACCTCTCTCTTCCTCCCTGTCTCTCGTTGCTCACCTATCTTCTACTTCCTCCCTTTTTTCTCCCTCTACTACTCTTTCTCCTTACCCCTCGCTGTTCACATGTGTCCAGCTTTACTTCCTTTCTGCTTTGGATATCGCCAAGTACGCCACGAACTATTCTTCGTCCCTCTTCATTCCAGTTCGTTGCTTCACAGCGTTTAATATACACATATTTTTCCACGTCTGGCCGTATAGCCTTTTCTGTTTATTCTACTGTTTCGTTTTCCTGTCTTGTTTTCTGTCCGCCACTACATTCCTCCATGGTACAAATTTAATTTGTGGTCCGTGGGAAGAGCCATTTTAACGATGCCTCCTGCCCTAGCTCTTCGAAACGCCAGCGTTACAATGGTGGCAGCTGATGAAGGAAATGTTCTCTATGTGGCCTGCGTGTTTTCTGTACTTTGTTTATCATTTTGTCTACGTGTTGTTTGCAATGTCCTGTACCCAGATATGCATCTATATATACAGGTAGATGTAAGTATGTACATACATGTACGTATATATGCATATACTCATTTATTATTTGTATTACATATATATATATATATATATATATATATATATATATATAGATATTGATTGACTGCTAACTCCACAAGTTTTTTTTATTCTCTCTCTGTTTATTTCCTCGTGTTCCTTTCTGTGGAAGAGCGTAGGCTCGAAACGTAAAAGACTTTCTCACCTTCGCAAGGTTTTTATACTTTCAGATCAATAAAATACGAGCACTATTGCAGAACAAGTCTGAAGATTACTGGTCACATATTTATTAAACCGTTATTATTTGACAGGAAACATCGCCGAAGACAGTGAATTGGCCGAATCGTTAGAGCAACGAAGAAATATCTGGTGGTATTTCTTCCATCTGTTTACATCCTAAGTTCAATTCCGACAAACGTCTATTTTTCTCTCTTTCCCCCAGGATTGATAAAATAAAATATCGACCCAGTACTACGGTCTATGGCATCGACTAGCATCTCTCCTCTGGAAACTGCTGGTCTTGTACCACAGTCAGAAATAATAAATATACAACATTTATTCAAAACCGAGAATCCAACTTTCTATGAGTCCACTACACGGAATTTCTCGGTTTTATTCCACAGGGGATGAGCATGGACCCATTCGATCAACCTCAAGTTTCAGTAAATGTTTCATATCTATCTGTCTGTCTGTCTGTCTGTTTTTGTCTCTTTCTCTGTATATATGCATCTGTGTGTGTGTCTATGTGCGTGAAGGTGCGTGGCCTAGTGGTTAAGCATGTTGCACTCACGATCTTGAGATCTAGGTTTCCAAGACCGGCTACGTGTTGTATTCTTGAGCAAAATAATTTCATGCTGCTCACGTCCACTCAGTTGGAAATGGATAACCCTGCGACGGACTAGTCTTCCGATAAAGAGAAATGCTGATCTTCTCGCCTAGCCAGAAGGGTGGCATCTTTCGAAAATTAAAACGATGCAAAGCGCATTGTGACCAGAGCTGTATAACAACATCCAATAGTCTGATAGATAACATGCGCGCGCACACACACATATACAAACATATATCTGTATAACGAAATATTAGCGACAAGTAGTGTTTGGGCATAAGTAACGTTTAGGTTAGTTGAAATATGTTTCACATATTTCAACTGCTAAAAGGCAAATTCACTGCAGTTACCGTAGAGAAAACATTTCTCTTGTGTTAAAAAGGTGTGAAAGCACCCTATTTGTTCAGTGTTGCCATCTACCAGTACAGACATCGATGTTTCAACCTAGTTGGCTTTTATCAATGGGTGGTACCTAAGAGAGGTAACCTTCAGTTGCGTCTCCTTGGTAACTCCCATTGATAAAAGCCAACTAGCTTGAAACATATATATACATACATAGATACACACAGACAGATACACACACACACATATATTTTCATTTTTTTTTCATTTTATCTGGTTTCAGCTCATGAGCTGTGGCCATGCTGGGGTACCGCCATTTATATACATATATATATATATATATATATATATATATATATAGAGAGAGAGAGAGAGAGAGAGAGAGAGAGAGAGAGAGAGAGAAAGAGAGAGAGAGACACACACAGACAGACAAACGGAGAGGCAGACAAACAAAGACAAACACAGTGTGACATACATATAATCTAATTCAGTGTGATTGTTATGAAGAAATGTGAATGGTTATGCTGATGAATAGGATGATGACGACGACGACGATGATGATGATGATGACGATGAGACGACGATGACAGTGGTGATGATGATAGTATCGAAGATGATGACGACAGTGAGGATGGTAACGGTGATTATGGTGTTGTCGGACTCGTAATCGAAAAAGAAGTTTAATATAGAAGAAAACATAAGATGAAAGGAAATGGTAAATGGAATGAGAACATTGAGAATGTTACGCTAAGAAGGGTTTGGATAGTTTTCCGTCTTAATGTGTTTAGGTAAAGGATTTGCATTTTTTTTTTTTTTTTTGTGAGGTGCAAGAGCGAGAAAAGTGGATAGACGAGAGAGAGGGGGGCGGAGAGATACAGAGACAGACAGAGAGAACGCATAGGCCGGTTTAGTAAAATGCCCTCATCAATCTTAGCCAACTCGATTCGTCCGCTGACGTTTCTTGATGAGAACTTCCATCAATCTTGGTCGTCCGTTGAAAGCAACCCTGTTCACTAGTGTGATGAAGAAGGGAAAACATAACATTGTCCAAGCGGCAGTACTGGATTAAGCGTTTTTATCCGACAATTGTAATCCAATATATTTGCAGACGACCAAACAACTTGACACTCTCTCCTCTTCCATTTCATTCTTTCATTCAACCCCCACCCCCACCCGCCACTCCACGAATGACACGAATAGACTCCATGCACACAACCTCATACACATACATATATGCATATATACATATTAATATATATATATATATATATATATATATATATATACGCACACACACAAACATGCATACATGCTTACATATATACATACACACACATACATACACACATACATACATACATACATACATATATGCATGTATGTATGCGCGTTTATGCGTTAAAATAGCAATGTCTTCCTCAGAGTATTTGATAAATGATTTTACACTCCTTCACGCTAAAGAAAAATCGTGAGGAAAATCTAAGATGCCGTATGTTACATCGGTCAAAATATATAATATTGTTCGATTGAGTTCGCTTAATAATTGTATTTAGGGTATATATTTCAACACAGTTCTTATATGGCTATTATACTATCCCATCTATAGAATCATGTATGATATGAGTCAATGGACAAACTTTTATTTCACAGTATTGTCACGCTGTTTGATACCATATTCTAGTGATCTGAACTAATCATTATTGGCAAATTGAAATTCTAGTAGTTAGAGGCAGTCGAAATAGCTTTGCTGTAATGCAAGCTAATATATTATATACAATATAAAGGCGGAGAGCAGGTAATACTCGTACTGGTAGCACGCCGGAGAAAAAGTTTAGCAGCATTTCTTCTGACTTTGCTGAGTTCAAATTCTGCCGAAGTTGACTTTGCCTCTCATCCTTTCTGGGTCGATAAAATAAGTAGCAGTTGAGCACTGGGGTCGATTTAACCGACTACCTTTCTTCCACAAAATTTCAGGCCTTATACCTGTTTTAGACGAGATTATAGTCAATATAAAGGGCGGCGAGCCGACAGAAACCTTTGCTCGTAAAAATGCTTAACGGCATTTAATCCGGCTCCACGATCTTAGATCAAATTTTCCTAGGGTCGATTGAGTCTTACCGCCATTTTAGGTCGCTAAAATAAGTACCAGTTGAGCACTGGAGTCAATTTAATCGACTAGCACCCTCCCTACCTAATCTCAATGCTATGAGCCTGTAGTAGAAAGAATGATATACAACATAAAAACGACTACACATAATATAAGTTTACACGACACAAATTATATATCAACATTGTAACGGCTATGTGATATGTAATTGAAGATTTCATATGAATAATATATATATAAATAAATAGGTGAAGAGAAAATTATCATAAGTATTTTTATCTCGTTTTAAGAGAGATTGTTCAATGCTTCGAGCTTCAAATGCTTTACATCTATTGTAGATCATTTATTTCCAAACCGATCGATATTGCGTCATCTGATCCCAATCTTCAAATTTTACATTAAGAGCCTTAAGATTGCTTTTGACAGTATCCTTAAAACGCTTCTTAGGTTTATGCCTCGGACGTTTGCCACGCTGCAGCTCCCCGTAAAACAACTGCTTTGGCAACCTGTCATCCTGCATCCTAGCAAGGTACCCAACCCAATGCATCTGA
>NC_142930.1:71448633-71468633 GCF_046866305.1 Octopus bimaculoides | reverse complement strand
GTTATCCCATGTTAGACCAGGCCTACGCTTCGTATCCAAACACACTGTGCATTACACCTTGTGGATTACCAAAGGAGCTACAGTAGTGTCATAATGTATAACGTAACAAATTTTCTATATACTCCATTCTGTTCGAGTATTGTTTGTTGTTTTTGTTGATTAACTGCAAGTCATCCCTGATACACCTGAGATAAGGTTATAGTCAAAGGCAACTCAAACGTTATCAATACGTCTTTTTCTATATCAGAAGTGCATGGCTTAGTAGTTAGAGTGTCGGGATCACAATCATGAGGTAATGAGTTCGATTCTCAGATCGAACTATATTTTGTGCTACTGAGCAAGACACTTTATTTCATGTTGCTTCAGTTCACTTATTTGCAGAAATGAGTTGCGACGTCACTGGTGCAAAGTAGTATCGGATAACATCGGTGGCATGGAGAGGAAAGACTGGTATGCATGGGCGACTGCTGGTCTCCCATAAACAAACTTATCCAGACTTGTGCCTCGAATGATAAGTTTCTAGATGCACTCCCATGGTCATTCATGACCGAAGTGGTCTTTACCCTTTTACCCTTTACCCTTCTCTATATCTAGATCTATACTTTCTAATGTATTTTTATACTTCAATAAGATGTAATTCAGGACATATTCCATTACTATTTATAGCAAGTCGAGTGTCCGTGTATAAGCGGCACACCCTAATGAGTTTTAGAGATGACCTTACAAAGTAGACTTCATCGACACGCAATCGTTTCTGCTGCTTTATAGAAACCACCCAACTACAGTGTTTGTGACGAATGAATTTACTGATGTAACAGTTATTTGTGAGCTGTATGTATTAAGCTGGATTAGACGGATGGTAAGACCATGTTGTAGTAATGTTGTAGCGTTTAATTGTGTTGTTGTAGCGTTTTCTACATGCACTAGACTTGTGTATTGGAGATGTTTCAGTTACCTACAGATATTTATAGTCTTCTAAAGATGTAGTAGTAATCTGAGAGTGCTGTGTTGTTCTCGCATGAGCTGCAATGTTCTTGAATGATTTAAATGTGTCTGAGAGTAGTTAAACATGCAGAGGTAAGGACTATGTTCTTTACAATAGAATGACTTTTCTATGTTGTGGTGCACTTTTCGTGTTGTGCTCAAACTGTAACTATTCAAACTACGTTATTGTCAGCCTTTTAAAGCTTTGCGTGATTCGCTGCAAAGAGACATCAGGTCCATATAGGCTTAGCATTATTAAGAACGATCCAGTATAATGTATGTGTGTGTGAGGTGTGAGAGATTACACACATACACACAGACACAGACACATAGACAGACAGACAGACAGACAGAGACACACACACACACACACACACACGCATACACACACACACACGCACACACACACACACACACACACACACATATATATATATATATATATATATATATATATATATATAGAGAGAGAGAGAGAGAGAGAGAGAGAGAGAGATAAATAGATAGATAGATAGATAGATAGATAGATAGATCACAGTTTTCTTGCTTTTTTTTTTCATTTTTCTGGTTCCACTTTCTGCGTCAAACTTCGCGTTTTTTTCTTTTCTTTTTTTTTCAGTTTTCGCATGTTTTCTCATAGATCAGCATCCTCGTTTTCAAATATGTCTAATGGCATGTACTGATCCTCAAAGACTGGTGCAGACACATCACATGTTATACAAATCTGCAAAACTATTGTATCTCTAGAGCTTGAGACTGTCAGTAGCATTTAAAAAAAAATTCTATGTATATACACATGTGTGTGTGTGTATGCGTGTGTATGTATGTATAAATATGAAAGTGTTGAAATTAGCTCACTAGAAGTCAGAAATACTAACTTGACTGCCACGCTGCTTCTTTGAGAATATCCTGAAAATACTTGCCAAAATATGAATGATATGAAAATGGCCTTGAAGTGAATACGATATCATTAATTGATATATTGAAGGATTTGGGCCAAAATATTCAGATCTGATTATAAAATGAGGAAAACTAGAAGCACGTGTAGCAAAGTGTCTATCAATGGCTTGTCTATTTCTTGGATATCTTAAAGATGGACGAAAACACCTGCTTGAAAAATGTTGTTCCTAGGAGCGCTAGGCGTACACTAAATCGTTGTCTACAATAGGTTAACTGCCTCAATTCTCAATATTTAGGCTTCTCTAAGATGGTGAGACTACTTAATTGTTAGTATGCCAGGCAAAACGCTTTGCACCATTTCGTCCGACTTTTCTTTCTGAGTTCAAATTTAGCCTAGGTCGAATTTGCCTTTCATCCTTTTCCGGTTGATAGAATAAGTACCGGTTAAGCACTAGGATCGATGTAATCGGCTTATCCCCTCCCTCGAACATGCTGGTTGTGTGCCAAAATTTGAAACCAATATTTAGATTTCTCTAAGGTGGCAGCTGGCACAATCTTTAGCAAACCGAGGAAAATGCTTAGCGGCATTTCGTCCCTCTTGACGCTCTAAGTTCAAATTTCGCTGTGTTCACCTTTGTCTTTCATCCTTCTTGGATGGATGAAATAAGTATCAGTTAAACACTTCCCCGAAATTTCCTGGCCTTGTGCTAAAATTTGAAATCAATATTTAGGCTTTTCATTGGACGCTACAGGAAAGTATTAACTATCAACAGAAATCTCTGCATCTGTAATGACAATGATTGTTTCTCATTCATCGATGAGCCAGATGCTGGACATCGATCCGAACAACATGTGAATATCGCATTATAATCCATTCGACAGCATTAACCAATGAGCATTGATGTACATCTATGGGGTAAGTCTACTCATTTGCATACATGAGGAAAGTAGCATTATTAAGGCTGAGAAGTATTCCCAGGCTAATGACAAGAAATATACATTCTGCTAATCTGTACATGATCATGCACTGCTATGTTATCAGAAAACCTAAGAATGACAATGACAAAATACCAGAATATTCCACTTGGATCAATAACAGGCATATTAGCTCTCATTTTGACGGATATGCTTTTCCAATCCAGGAACTGGAAATAACATCAAAATATGTGACTCACAAGGGAAACATGGATCATCATAAAACACCTGGATATGACAACTCATTTTGATATTGTGAAATTAGCACCAAAGAAGTAATCCACATTATAAGGAAAATGTTATCTTGTTATTATCCACATATGAGACATAGCTTAGTGTCCAAAACATTACACAATACAAATCGTAGAAAGAATGGTCCTGAAGATTAAAGTATAAAAGTTTCGTGATACAGAATGCGAATTAACCCAAAATGTAAGAGAATAGTGATGGTATATATTTTGTAAGAATCTCTGTGGAATATATGCATATATACAACTTCCAGATTAATGATCATCATCGGAGTGAGGGAATTGTGTAGAGTAGTAAAAATCAGCTGTCCAGTAGACGTTGACATTAAGGTAAATGATAAATAGAATATCTTTACCGAACTGATAATGATCTGCACATATTAAAGACATGTTATAGGTTTAGTGTTATAGATGTAATTATGGGTTCTCTTTGTTATGGAACTAACTGCTTCAGAAATAAGCACGCGATAATAGTATTCACAAAAGCAGAAAAAGAGTCCGGCTACGCAGAAAATTAGAACAAACATAGGTGAAAACTATTCAATAAACTTTGCTTGCGATATGTACATATAGACATGTATAGATTACAAATACACACACTCACACAGGCACGCGCACACACACACATGAACACACACATACATACATATATATATATGTATTTGTAAAATGTGAATTATCCACTTGACAATATACAATATAAATACTTAAAAAATTCGCTCTAGAATGATCTAGGGAATTGTAATTTTTGACTGGCTATATGAACCCACAGCTTTTCGACCTGTAACTAAATTTGACAAGTGCAAACGTACGAAACTCACTACCCTTGAGTCACTCTGTTGCTTATGCTAAATATTAATAATACATACATCATACATACTTACATATATACATTCATACATGTGAGTGTGTGTGCATATATATATATATATATACACATACACACACTCATATATATATACATGAGAGGTATTGATATCTAGAAGACCCAACGAGTGCGTGACCGTGTGTAAGCGCACGTGCGCCTGCACGTATGTATGTGCGTGTGCATGTATGTGTTTACGTATTCGCACACATATGTGTGTATGAATACATTTACGGAAGCGCGTGAGCATGCATGTATATATATGCATGAGTATGTATATGCGTATGTAAATATACGTATATATATGCGTGTGTGTATGTATGCATATGCGCACATGAATATTACGTGTGTGCGCACGTACGTATGCCATTATGCCTTCTTTCCTCGTTTCTGATTCCTAGCTATCACAGGAACCTAAACAAACACATACATCTATTTAAAGAAATTTGACGTGCTTGTATTCTTCCCTCCACTTTAAATTTTACTAGTAAAACTAATACTCACTTTGGTATCACCCCACCTATATCTTTTCCCTACCCATCCCTTAATGCAGCTCCATCATATCAGCCCTACTCACATATCTCACACTTATTCACTCCTTACCTTCTCATCTCTTCCATCCTCTCCGCACGTTATCTTGGCCACCAACTAACTCTTTTTCTCATTTCATTCACCCTTTCTTCACTTTATTTCCACTTTTCTCTTTTCTCTCTCTCTGTTTTCTTCCTCTCATTTTCTCTTCCTGTTTTCATTTTGACCTATCTCCTCATTCTAAACATACACAACTTTCCCCCCGCCCATCTATTATCCGATCCTTATTTACTACATTAATATTCCTGGTACTTTCCGTTGACTTGTTACCGTTATTCAACTGATAAAGCAAAATATGCTAAATATTCTCCTTTGTCACCTCCATTATAGCTTTGAAAAAATAACTGTTAAAATCGAACTGCACTCTTCAAAACTTGCACTAAGCATAAAGACATGGTTGTTTATCCCGCCCACCTTCGGCTTTTAGTTCATGTATTGAAAAAACCGCATTATTTATGGGATGACCCAATGTATATATATATATATATATAAATGTAAGATCGAGGTCTAGGAAGAAAGTTAGCTTCAAGCAATTGGTACTAAATTTAAAAAACAACTTTCAGAGACAATAGTGGGTTATTGAGATGGCAGGTTGTGGATTATTTCTGTATCGAAGTACGATAAGCTGACAAAAGATCTTTTTATATATCACGGTAAGCGACCAGTGTTGCCGGGTGTGCGGAAAGGAATACAAGGATTACGAGATGGAGGAGATAAGATCCGGGCTACATATGTTTCATAGCGAGCGGAACCTCAAAAGTGGCAAATATCCAAGTGAGGTGTATACCGCAGGCTACTCATCAGGCGGAAGATATCCTGATTGAATGAAATGTTACATTGTCACAAGGAAGTACTTTTAACACATGGAAGATTCAATTAGAATGTGTAGACAGTACAGTAGAAGAGGAGAATATAAATGTGGAGAGAAATAAGTATTAAAAGAAGAAAAAAAAATATAAGGAAGCGAGAGGAATGAAGAATTTAAGCACAATCAATTGACCGGTAGGATTCAATGGGGTTTGTTTGGCCGAATCACAACTATTAGTAGGGGGAGTGGTATTAGAAAGGAGGGAAGAGGGTGGGGAAATATTTTTGGCCAAGTGGGAGAAAAAGATATATATAAGAAAGAATGGGGAAGAGTCGTGGAGTCTACTATAGATTTTTTCAATAGAGGAATGTATATAGTGTGTGGTGAGCGTGTTTACAGTATGAAATAGTGGAGGTGTATATTGACGTATGTACGAGTAATTTTACGGAGAGAGGGGTAGGAGGGTGAAGGCAGTTGAAATAAGAGAGGAAAAAAAGTTTAAATGGTAAGGAAAAGAAACAGAGGGAAGTATGTAAATGACAATAAGGAATTAAAGGGGAGATATACTGTTGGTTTAATATATAGTTGTGGTGGGAGTGGATGAGCGAGAAACATTTATGAAGGTTAGGAGGGGGAAAGCGGGGGTGGAGTTGTTAGTTGTATTTTTAGAATGGATTTAGTGACCGATATTTGAAAGTAAATATTATACTCCTGCGTTCATTAAGACAATCCATGGATTACAAAATAGCCAATACCTCGGCTATGCAGAGATTACACTTGTTATTATAGCTGTTGTATGGCTTGGCGTGGATGATTATGGACTACTTGAGAGTGTAAGGAGTTGAATCAAACTTTAGTTTATTGATGAGCTAAGATAACTATATAGTGTTGGAAATTTTAGGGGACTTGAAGATGGAGTAGCGGTTGGTTACTTTAGCTGTGAAAATGGTGCTACAAGAGCCGATATATATGTAGTTACGGTTGGCAGTATACATATATATATATGCATATGTATATATATATGTATATATATATATATATATATATATATATATATATATATATATATATATATATATATATATGTATATATATATGCATATGTATATATATATGTATATATATATATATATATATATATATATATATATATATATATATATATATATATATGTATATATATATATATATATATATATATATATATATATATATATATATATATATATATATATATATATGAAAGAAGGTTTGAAAATGCACTTTTTTAAAGATATTTATTTACTTAACCGGTTTCACTTTTTTAGAAAAAGATTATCAAACGTCTTTGAGAATAATAGAAAATGTTAAAAAACAGTTTGAGTATTAAAATGCATATATACATTCCTTGATGATAATAAGAGGAATATATTTAAAGTATAAAGCTTTGTATGAGCTTCGTAGTGTTACATACTGATTATCACACATTCTCTGATGATAAGACGAAAATGTTAAAAACAGTGTAAGTATGAAAATACATATAAGGAAAAATACATATACATATTATTTGATAATATTAGAAAATGTTAGAAACAGTTTAAGTATCAAAATACATATATACATTCTTTGATAATAATAATAATAAGAAGAATATGCTTGAAACAGTTTACAACATTGTTATAACAAAAAGGATTTGGTAACATATGTATATATATACCCAGGAAATATATTTAAGAGTTCGCAAAAAGTTGAGGAGGAACTGACCTAGCTTTTATCTCTTGTGTGTATTGAGGGAATGTTTGCTGTCTTAAGAGACAATATGACTGGCTAGCTGGGGTGGGAGGAAGGAAGAGTTAAAAGGGATTTTTTGAGTTTTGGTTGGTCTGTGAGCTAGTCTGTCATGGTTCACTGGTTTTTGGGACTGGTTTTGTGCACATCTCTATGTGTGTTTGTGTCCGTGTGTGTGTGTGTGTGTGTGTGTGTGTGTGTGTGTGTGTGTGTGTGTGTGTGTGTGTGCCGTTTTTATTGGTCCCAGAGTTTATTGTGGAATGTGTATATGAGTATGTGTGTTTTATCTATGGTAGGATGGTGTGTGTATATGTGTGCACGTTTGTGTAAGTGTGTATGTGTGTTATTGGTATTTGTTAGGGTGTTGTGTGTGCGCGCGCATATGTTTGCACATATACACACATACATACATGTGTGTATGTATATATATATACATACACACATGTATGTATGTGAGTATATGTGCAAACATATGCGCGCGCACACACACACACAAACACACACACACACACACACACACACACACACACACACACACACACACACACACACACACACATATATATATATATATATATATATATATATATATATATATATATATATATATATATATATAGAAATATATATAGGCATATATACGGTTACACGCTTAAATTCTAAAACAAAATTTATTATTTTTTTAATGAGTCAGTTTCCTTTCAATGTTGAAAATCAACTCTTTCATTACTACCGAAAAATTAGAAAAATATTAGAAAAAAAAAACCATACGAGCATACAATGCTACATGCATATGACACCTCCGTTTATAAAAAAAAAGTTGCGCAGGACTCGCTCGGGAGCTTGTAATTATCACAAGGTGATTTTTTTAACGCATTTCAAAATATAAATACGAAATTGGCTATTTGACTGCTGAATATGAGTCAGTGTTTGTAGCATAATGACTCCAGTGGGAGCTCGTTTTGGATTACTCATTTTGCAGTACATGTAATCCGTATAAGCTTTATTCTTAAGTATAAAATACATAAATGTATTCGAACTCTGGTGGCTCATATTTTGAAACGTTACGTCTCCTTGTTCAAAGGAATGCCGGAATCGCCATTAAAAGATATAACTGTTAATATCGTATCAATATTTTGGAAAGTAGTGTCGATAAGAAGCCCTTTTCTAAACTACACAGTTTCAGGTGCAATATATATATATATATATATATATATATATATATATATATATATATATATATATATATATATATATATATGTAATAATTTTTGGTACGCGGTGTCGAACAAATCTGTATATATATATATATATATATATATATATATATATATATATATACATCAGAGTCTGCCTCCTGTACAATTGTTAAGTAACTACTATAGAAATATAACTAGTTATGAGCCACAGATCAAAAATAGGAGAAATAGGCATAAACACAAGTATACAGTATAGTTCCTATGCGCGTTTCACCATTATGATTGTTTGGAACCCTGCAATAGGTGTTCCAAGTGCATTTAGAGACTCAACTGCAACAGATCATCAGGGAACACTTTATTGTATCAATGTATATATGATGTCCAAAGTTGGATTGATGACAGGCATTTTATATTTATTTTGAGAAGGAAAAAGAAAGCAGTTGGATGTGAAGGAAATGTACTAGGTGCAAGAGAAATGAGGAGGGTGAGAAAACAATTAGTGAAATGTGTGTGTGTGTGTGTGTGTGTGTGTGTGTGTGTGTGGTTATCATTTTTGTTGGGTTGGTTATCACTTTTGTTATTTATATGCATGTATGTGTGTGAATGTGTGTATGTGTGTGTGTGTGTATGTGTGCGTGCGTGCGTGTGTGTATGTGTGAGTGAGTGTGTGTGTGCGTGTGTGTGTGTGTGTGTGTGTGTAGTAATATGTAAAGGTAAGATCTAAGGATCAAGGTGTAGGAAGTTATTAAACTTCGGGCAGTCCGTAGAAGTTATAAAAAACAACTTCCAGGAACAATAGAGGTTTATTGACGTAGAAGGTTGTAAATTTTTCCCATATCGCGCAGGAGTGGCTGTGTGGTAAGCAGCTTGCTTATGAACCACATGGTTCCGGGTTCATTCCCACTGCGTGGTACCTTGGGCAAATGTCTTCTACTATAACCTCGGGCCGACCAAAGCCTTGTGAGTGGATTTGGTAGACGGAAACTGAAAGAAGCCCGTCGTATGTATGTATATATATATATGTATGTGTTTGTATATGTTTGTGTGTCTGTGTTTGCCCCCCCCCCCAACTTCGCTTGACAACCGATACTGGTGTGTTTACGTCCCTGTAACTTAGCGGTTCGGCAAAAGAAACCGATAGAATAAGTACTAGGCTTCCAAAGAATGAGTCCTGGGGTCTATTTGCTCGACTAAAGGCGGTGCTCCAGCATGGCCACAGTCAAATGACTGAAACAAGTAAAAGAGTAAAGGTGTATATCGAAGTTCAATAAGATGAAAAGTTTATTTTATATTTCACGGTTAGCAACCGGGGTTGCTGTGTATGCGAAAAGAAATCTAAATTTAGGGAATAGAGTAGGTAAAATCCAGGCTACATATGTTTCATAGCAATCAGAACCTCGGAAGGAGTAATTACCCAAACTAGGGGTAATCTGCTACTTACTAATCAAGCCAAAAATACCTAAGTCAAATGGAGGTTACATTGTCGTGAAGGGATCTCATCTTAACTCGTATATATATATATATATATATATATATATATATATATATATATATATATATATGCAGCAATCATAGCTGTCTTGTATCCGTCATCACGAGACTGAACCCGGAACCATTTGGCTGGGAAGCAAACTTCTTACCAAATCAGCCATGAATGCGCTTGTGTGTGTGTGTGTGTGTGTGTGTGTGTGTGTGTGTGTGTGTGTGTGTGTGTGTGTGTGTGTGTGTGTGTGTGTGTGTGTGTGTGTGTTTAATTTCTGTTGTTGTGAATGAATATGTTTGAACTTATATATTTACGTCTCTACTTTTCTTTAAATAAAGAAATTGTCTCCCCTTTCCTTTATCCTTTGACATAGTCATTATTAATATTGTACTCATACGTTAATTCAACCCTTTAGACTATTTAAATTCACCATTTCTTTTTCTACCTCTAAATATAAAATAGTTTTGAAGTATTCGTTACCATTACAAGACGCTTTCTTTCCCTAATTAGTCATATCGACATCAGCTTAGAGCAAACAGCCACGTGACTTACATCACCGAAACTGTTATTTAGGTGACCGAAATATTGGCCAAAGAGTATTAAATCCAAATAGTGAAATATCTATATTACTCGATTATATTCAGTTTTCTTGTAGCAAGACACATTGTCACGTGGTTCGATTCTTTCATGCAATGCCGATCGGTTTATGAAGAATTATTAATTTGCCGGGGAGAAAAGTGGTTTAGAATGAAATTATTCCAAATCCGACTGTAATGTGTCCATAACTGGCCTTTCTACTCAACTTTGAACGGTTGGCAAGTTGTAATAGAGGCGTGATATAATTCAACTTGGCAGCTTCAGTTTCGTGTCCAGAAGGATTCAACAAGATTTGACCACGGCTAACGATTTAGATACGATTAACGCATTGCGAACAGCTTTGCTTCGAGAGCTTTTTAAAAGAAATATTTTTTTTTCCCTAACGACAAGTTAGCCCTACATATTACACGGACTATTATGTATAAAATCAATTATTTCAGTAAGACTGAATTAATCTTATATTACACGTATTTACTACAAGTGACACGCTAGTCATTCTTTTCATTTCTTTTTACCAATTCTTTTCCGTTATTATATCTTTTTCTTCTTCCAAAAGTGAATATATTTCTCTGGAACTAATTTCAATCATTTCTCATAAAAATGGTTTCTTTCTCAATTCCTTATTTTCTTTTCAAACATTGCTGGCATTTCTGCTTCTATTTGCCTGTTGTTGTTGTTGTTGTTGTTGTTGTTATTGTTGTTGCATTAAATTTCAAACCGTATGACCAAAATTTATCGATTGCCATGCTATTTGTGTAAAAACACTTCGGCACATGCGTGTTCAAACTGATCTTTAACTAGGCATGGCGTTCATTTCAGGAGAGATCAGATTCGTCGGGGGCTGAAGTTGATGACTTGTTTTAATCCCTTCTATCAAAATAGGGGCTTTCAGGCTAAGGTCGAGTGCTCTCTCTCTCTCTCTCTCTCTCTCTCTCTCTCTCTCTCTCTCTCTCTCCCTCTCTCTCTCTTGCTCTCTGTCTCTCTCTTGCTCTCTCCCGCTCTCAAATACTATTTTTCTTTCACTTTGTTTCACTATCTATTTCAATTTTCCCCGCCTCTCTCTCTCTCTCTCTCTCTCTCTCTCTCTCTCTCTCTCTCTATCTATCTATCTATCTATCTTTCACTATCTATCTACATACCTACCTACCTATCTATCTATCTATCTATCGATCGATCGATCTATCTATCTTTTACTATCAATTTTTCACTATCTATCTATATACCTACCTACCTACCTACCTACCTACCTATCTATCCATCCATCCATCCATCTATCTATCTATCTTTTCCCAACTCTCATTTTCCTTATTTATTATTCTCTTCCAGTTTCTTGTTATGAATTTCTGTATGTCAAAACACACACACACACACACACACACACACACACACACACACACACACACACACACACACACACACAGAGTCAAATGTACAGACAATATTTTATTAAGTGTGATTGCTACAGGAATGTAATATAGAACCCAGAGTTTCGTATCAAAAGAACTTGTCTAACTCGTATGTGTGTATGTATGTAGATAAGCATGTATGTATATATATAAACGATATAGCATCGCATGTTTGCCTACGACAGTTATGTGAAGAATAAGGTGTCTGTCACAGTAGTTCAGCGTGAGTTTCGGCGCCATTCAGCATTCACCGAAACCAGGCTGTTCCCACACGTAACACAATCATACGTTGGGAGAATGCACTTCGTACACGATGTACCCTAATGAATAGGAGACCAGTAGGAGTGCTACGAATTGTACAGACCCCGGAAAATGTGGAACGCGTCAGACAAGCTTTGATACAGAGTCCGAATCGCTCTGCTCGGAGTCATTTCACTGAACTTGGCATCGGTAATTGATTGGTAAGGCGTATTTTGCATGAAAACTTGCATTTCCACCCGTATAAATTGGTTATTGGACAACAGTTGAAACCATGGATTATGCAGAGAGGCTTAACTTCGCACGTCAGATGGAAGCAATTTTTGAGGCAAATGATAACCTCATTTTGTTAATGAGTGATGTGGCTCATTTTCATCTCAATGGCATGGTGAATCAACAAGACTGTCGTTATTGGGCTCTTGAAAGACCACTGTACAGCCCAAAGATGACGGTCTGGTGTGCTGTTGGAAAAACTGCCGTCATTGGTCCTTACTGTTTTGAAGATAATGATGCAAATGCTGCTACTATGAACTCCGAGCCTTACATCGAGATGATAAGCAACTTTTTTGTGACTGAATTACGACGAAAACGTATGCCTATTCGACGTAACTGGTTTCAGCAGGATGACGCGACAGCCTACATAGCCAGAGTATCAATGGACGTTCTTCGCCCTTTCTTCGGTGACCGCCTCCTTTTTAGGTTTGCTGATATTCCTTGGTCCCCTCGGTCCCCTGATTTGTCCATATGTGATTATTTCTTGTGGGGAAACCTCAAGGCACTTGTGTATGCGCATAAGCTCCGTACATTGTACGATCTGAAGGAATCTATTCACGTGAAAGTCGTCCAAGAGGACAAAGTAATCTTAGACAGAGTGGAGGCTAACTTCCAAGAACGCCTTCAGAAATGCATCAATGAAAATGAACACCACATGTTGGATGTTGTTTTTCACACTTGATTTTCACAAATGCAAATTCAATACGAGCACACTGATGTCAATAAAATTTGTTTGCTGCTAAAATTAATGATTGTGTGAATGTTTCAAAAGCGTTCGTCCTCTCTCACCCTGTATATATGCATGTATGTATGTATGTATGCATGTATTTTTGTAAGAAGGGAGGGAGGGATATCTAATCTTTCTGTGAATGACCGAATTTTCAATAGTAACACAGCGTATTGTAACGAGGCGCTTGGTACAGCGTGGTTTGTCTATTGAACTGCTTTTATTGATGATACTAACTTTTAGGGAGGTCTTAAGGAATGTAGAATTAATATGACCACAACCGTGGAGTGAAGCAGAAAGTCGTCTAGTCGGACGACGTCATATCTCGTTGCGTTAGCTCCTCGCCGGTGCGCTAAAGAAGAGGGGAAGTGTAAGGCGGAAGACTGTGGGTCAGCTGGGAATCCCAAGCATAACCGAAACGAGAGAAAACCGATGAAGAGGTGACAACATTTCTGAGAGGATTAAAAACAACGCAATGACCAGGAGATGCGGAGATCACGGCACATAATATGATATGGTCTACATTTTTACCCTAATCTGAAAAAATGCCAGAACAGCTCTTTAGATTTAAGGATAGTGTAGTGATCGATTAAAATAAGCCGCCTACGTATTTTATCAACCTCTAAAAGAGAAATAGTAAATTTGACACCGATGAGATTTGAACTCACAACGTAAAGAGGTGTAACTGAATAACGTGGATCATTTTTACCCGACATTCAGTTGATTAAACCAACAGTTGTATACAGTAATGAAAATAGGGACAAATCGACCTCGGTTCTTGTTTAGTACTTACTTTGTCGACTCTGGAAGAATAAATGGCTAATCCAACCTTAGTTTCATTTAACTGGGAAAGAATGTCATAGAGTGAGTCCGGCAAGGACAGAAAAAGGAGTGGATAACATTTGTCATCTATAATAAACACGAAATTCTGTCTGTCTGGGACTCCTGTATCTCAGTCTGCAATTGTTCTACATAGACATATTATACTTTTTTGGAATCAGGATTATCCCGGTATTGAAAATCTACCCTTCATTTGGTTCTTGAACATCCAACATTGTGATCTGATTTAAAAGCATTAATGTTGCTATTTCTAGCAGATAAAGCTTGGCTGATTCACGCCATCTTCGTTGGCGTTTGTCAGATGACGCCAGAGATCAGTGGGTGGGGGAAACAATTTTTCTCATTAATAAGCAGGAAGTAATTTTTACCAACATGCAAGGTGGTGAGCTGGCAGAATCGTTGGTACGCCGGGTAAAATGCTTAGCGGTATTTTGTTCGTATTTACGTTCTGAGTTCAAATCCTACCGAAGTCAACTTTACCTTTCATCCTTCCGGGGTCGTTAATTGAGTTGAGTACTGGGGGTCAATGTAATCGACTTACGCCCTCCCCGAACTTGTTAGCCCTTTGCCAAGATTTGAAATCGATATATAAGGCGGCGAGTTGGCAAAATCGCTAGCACGACGGGAAAAAGGCTTGCGGCATTTTGTCCATCTTTACCCTCTGAATTCAAATTCCGCGGAGGTTGAGAGGGTCTTTCATCCTTTGAGGGTCGATAAAATAAGGACTAGTTGAGTACTAGAGGTCGATGTAATCGACTACCCTCCTCTCACGAACATAATAGCCTTGTACCAAAATCTGAAACCAATAAACAGGAAGTATTTGTTACTAATATTTATGGAGTGACCAGGTATTCGTCAATTTCATAAACACTGTCTAGCAACAATTGCCTAGTTTCAACCCTTTACATTCTGAGTTCAAATCCAGTGAATATCTCATTTCATAATTCATCCCATGAATGTGCACAGTCATGTATATTCAACTCATTTATGCTATCTCACAGTAACTGACAGTAACTGTTTAACTATTAAAACTCACCGAACCCCAACCCAGAATAAAACACCTTATTTTGATGTAGAATCGACAAATAAATAACTAAACATAATAACCATTCTCACTGCCGACTTAGCCCTTTCTTTGACACTGTATTTTTATGATAATTTAACAATTTCCCATAGCACTTCCATTTTTCCCTTTTCTAATCTGCTGAGCTTTATTCGGTTTACAACAGATATTTTCCTGTGTCTTTGGAGAATTCTTCTCCGCCGAACGTTTTCAAAATTAGCAGTTCTTGGCCACGTTTATTATTCTCAATGGTTTTTGTTCCTGTGGACAATGCTTTATTCAAAGTAACTTTGGAAATTTACAATTGTGTGTCGCCACCTACAAAGATAGCGGTGAAACGAAGCGAAAACACGACGAGAGAAGTATTTTGAATTGCGGTAGTTATAAATGAAGGAATTTGTGCATGATATTGTAGGTGTCAAAAGTAGAGTCGGAGTGGTTGCAGAAAAAGAAAGTAATTGATTGAGGGAGTGAGAGAGAGAGAGAGAGAGAGAGAGAGAAAGAGAGAAATGGAGAGAAAGAAAAAGAGAGGGAGAGAGAGAGAAAGGGGGAGAAAGAGAGAGAGAGATTGAGAGAGAGAGAGAGAGAGAGAGAGAGAGAGAGGATGATTATAGGAAGAGAGGAATCGATAGAAAATAACGTTTTAAAATAGACACGAAGGAAAGAGACCAGACTTTCTGGCAGAGTGATAGACAGAACGAAAAATGTCTGTAACATTTAGAAAGGATGATAGACAGACAGACAGACAGACAGACAGACAGATGGATAGACAGATGGACAGACAGACAAACAGACAGACAGGCAGACAGACAGACAGACAGACAGACAGACAGACAGACAGACCAAGAAATGCAAAAAGGATAGATTTAGTTAAAACGAAAATGTACGAATTGAAAAATGATAGAAAATAAGCTTTAATGATTCTTTATTTTACATTGATATACTGTCTATTAAGCGTGTGTGGAGGCCCAGTGGTTAGGGCAGCGGACTCGCGGTCGTCGGATCGTGGTTTCGACTCCCAAACCGGGCGCTATGAGTGTTTATTGAGAGAAAACACCTAAAGCCCCACGAGGTTCCAGCAGGAGGAGGGGGCCAACCCTGCTGTACTCTTTCACCTCAACTTACTCTCACTCTTTCTTCCTGTTTCTGTTGTACCTGTATATGAAAGGCCAGCCTTGTCAAACTCTGTGTCACGCTGAATCTCCCCGAGAACTACGTTAAGGGTACACATGTCTGTGGAGTACTCAGCCACTTACACGTTAATTTCACGAGCAGATCAACTGGAATCCACGTCGTCGTCACCAACGGAGTGTCACGTAATTACTCATGTGTGTTTGTCTATATATGTCCATGTACCTGGTTATGCATTTGTATACACACACACTCATATATATATATATATATATATATATATATATATATAAATTTATTAATAAGGGTAGAAATTGATATTAATCAATTAAAACCAGTGGTCTAGCATATTAAAAAAATCCGAAGATTAAAATTATATTACATACAAAAATAAGAGGAATGACCAGCAAAAGTGGACTCCTATATGCTAGAAATAGATGCCAAATCATCTAACCACGAAAAATATGTTCTCAGTAAAAATTTAGCGAGATGACAGATATTTTCCTTTGTCTCGCCCTTTTTTTCCTTTTCTTTTTTCATTTTTTCATGTCTTGCCCTTTTACAATCTGTTGTGTCGCTAAATTTTTACTGAGAACATATTTTTCGTGGTTAGATGATTCGGCATTTATTTCTAGCATATAGGAGTCCACTTTTGCTGGTGTTTCCTCTTATTTATATATATATATATATATACGTGTAAGCACATACATGCAATACAAGGTGGTAAAAATAGTACTCGAATACCGAAGGTAGAGTACTATGCTTGTTTTATTAAAGCTGCATAAACATCACAAAAAGCTGTGACTCGGAGGTTCACATTCCCGTTCGTCGGACGGTTGTGATTAAGACTCATGCATATATTTATACATGAGGGGATGCTAAAAAGTTTAAGGGTATCGCAAAAGACGTGTTTGGAGGCCCAACCTTCTGCGTTCCTTTCACAGGGCATACTCGCTGCAATAAATGTGTGAATCTGATCTTCCTGTATTTTCTTTTCCGAAAGCCAGGAACTTTTCAGCACCTCCTCGTTTAGATAGATAGATAGATAGATAGATACATACATACATACATACATACCTACATACATACATGTGTGTATGTGTATACATACTTGTTCATGTGTATATATATGTGTGAGCATGTGTGTTTATGTGTACGCGTGTGTGTCAATTGTGTGTGGAGCTCTGTGTGTGCCACTCTCGTGGCATATATACTTACACACACACACACACACACACACAAACACACACACACTCACATACACACAAACACACACACACTCTCGCACGCACGCGCACACACACTCACACATGTATGTATTTAAGTAGATGTATGTGTACATTTCTGTTTCTATGTATACCTTCGTGTGTTTACGTTACACACAATATTACTGGTTCCCAAGGTGGCGTGATGGCGGAAACGTTGGCACACAGGGCGAAATATTTAGCAGTATTTCGTCTGTGTTTGCATGCTGAGTTCGAATTCCACCGAGGTCGACTTTACCTTTCATCCTTTTGGGATCGATAAAGTAAGTACCAGTTGTGTGCTCGGGTCGGTCTAATCGACTGGCTCCACCTCGCCAAAAATTTCGGGCCTTGGGCCTAGAGTAGAAAAGAATATTATTGTTTCCTATTATTCAACTGGAAGAGACAAACGCGGTATGAATTACCGTGTAAGACCTCCAAAATTGATGAGATTGAAACGATCGATGGTTTAATCAAATTTTTTGGCGATGTTGTTTGAAAGGAATGTGTGGGTAGTGAGAACATTCCAAAACGCTGAGCTCTGGCAAGAAGGTTTTATAGTAAAGTGTTCAATCTACATTTCAATCAATGACATTCAGTATGGGAGGCAGGATATACAAGTTAGCATAGGCCAAAATCACAGATATTTTCTATTTTTTAGAGACGTAGATGTTGTAGGAAAAATTTTAGAATAGAGTGAGGGAGATTCTAACGGCTGCAGTCAATAAGAAATCGTCAGTTACATGAATGGTCTTTTGGTCTTTCTTGGGAGGAAGGTTAGAATGTGTATTTTGTGCAACTGATGCACTATTTATATATGTGAGATGTAATATGTAATATGACTCACACATAGCCTTCTGGAGGTTTAGTGATTGATCAGTATTTTCGTTAGAATCTAGTTTTATTGGAATCAGTTTTGTCTTCAGTATATATATATATATATATATATATATATATATATATATATATATATATATATATATATATATATATATAGGGTAATGGGTAAAGACCTCCATCGTTCATGAATGATTGTGCCAAGAAAGCTACTCTCCGAGGCACAGGTCCGGGCAAGGTTGTTTATGGAAGCTCGGCAGTCACCTATGCCTCCTCCTTCTCCCCTTCCTCCTCCTCCTCCTCCTCCTCTAACCTCCCACTCCAAGCCACCGATGTTACCCAAGGGAAAGGCAAAGGCCGATATAGCCGATATGGTGGTGGTGGTGCTGGTGGTGCTGCTGCTGGTGGTAGTAGTAGTAGTAGTAGTAGTAGTAGTAGTAGTAGTAGTAGTAGTAGTAGTAGTAGTAAGAGAAGGAAGAAGGGGAAGGGGATGAGGAAGGAGACGAGGGAAGGAAAGGAGAAGGGGAAGGAGGGAGGAAGGAGACGGGGAAGGAGACGAGGGAAGGAAAGGAGAAGGGGAAGGAGGGAGGAAGAAGAAGGAAGGAGGAAGAAGAAGAGGAAGGCAGAAGGAGATGACGAGGGGCAGGAGGAGAAGGGTGCGTAGGTGGAGAGGAGGAGAGAGTTGAAGAGAAAGGAGGAGGTGAAAGCGAAGGAGGTGAAAGAGGAGGCGGAGAAGGACGAGGAGGAGAGGATAAGGAAGGGAGAGAGGGAGGAAGGTGGAGGGAGGGAGGAGGTGAGGGGGAGGAAATAATGTGGTGGAAGTGGAGGGGGAGGCAGAGGAGTATCCGACGTCGGAGTGATTGTAAAACAACAGGTCGAAGCGTCCTATAGACGACCGTTGTCCTTCCATTTATCATAACACGTAAAATAAACTGGAAAAACAAACATTCCTGTTTCATACGACTTATCTTTTGAATACATTTTGTAAAGTGAGAATCATGTTTGGTTCAACGATAAATAGACTGTTTGTCTGGTACATTTTCTAACCTCTCACTTCAAACCTGCTCTGTATACGCATTCGATACACTTTATTATTAACTGCTCAATTCATTTAAAGTAAGTTCTCACCGTTGTGTGAGATCTCTAAATAGCATCAGTAATGTGACTAACGGTTCTGAATATCCCTTTCTGCTGTAGGCGCAAGGCCTCAATTTTTGTACTGGTTGATTACGTCGATCCCAGCGCTCAATTGGTACTCAATTTATCTACCCTAAAAGGGTATAAAGTAAAGTCAACTTCGGCGGGATTTGAACTCAGAACGTTCACACGGACGAAATACCACTAAGCATTTTGTCCAGAATGCTAACAATTCCGGCGACGAACTGACAGAATCGTTAGCACGCTGGACGAAATGCTTCATGATGTTTTGCCCGTCCCTACGTTCTGAGTTCAAATTCTGCTGAGGTCGACTTTGTCTTTTATCTTTTCGGGGTTGATAAATTAAGACCCATTGAAACACTTGTGTTGATTTAATCGATTAGTCCCCTCCCCCAGAATTTCAAGGTTTTGTACCTTCTGTAGATAGGATTTTGCCAGCCTGCTGCCTTGTTGTTACATAATATTGGTTTCAAATTTTGGTACAATGTTAGCAGATTTGCGGGAGGGGCCAAGTCGTTTTCATCAACTGCAGTGATCAACTGGTACTTATTTTATTGACCCCAAAAGATGAAAGGCAAAATCAACCTCGGCGAAATTTGAACTCAATTGGTTTCTAATAATGGTTTCAAATTTTGGCACAAGGCCA
>NC_142930.1:71436133-71438633 GCF_046866305.1 Octopus bimaculoides | reverse complement strand
TATATATATATATATATATATATATATATATATATATAGGTGTTTGTATATATATATATATATATATATATATATATATATATATATATATACATGTGTATATGTATATACACACGCATATATATATATATATATGTGTGTCTGTGTGTGTGTGTGTGTGTGTGTGTGTGCGTGTGTGTATTATATACATATACACATATATATACACGAGAATTTACATGTATAAAAGCGATGTATAATCTTATAAACGTGTGTGCGTATATAGACGCACACACACGCACACACACATATATACACGTACATAGATATACACGTATAAAAACATGTATATACCTATATATACATATATATACATACACATAAACGTATATATATAAGCTCACTGTACCTTTTTCTCTCTCTCTCTTCTCTCTCTCTCTTCTCTCTCTCTCTCTCTGTCTCACGCACACGCAAACAGAAACAGACATACATATACACACGTACACACACACGCATACATGTGTTAAAATTCATGTCGTTGACCGCAAAGGGTTATTTCCATTCGGTTTTATTGTTTCAATTATGCAAATTCCCATTCGGTATAATTGTTCTCTTGTCTTATCGTCTAAGTGATATATCCGCTGGTGTCAATGGAGGGCAAACAGTAAGCTGATGGCGCCTAAGCTCATTTTTGTTTTATATCTATAAATATTCTTTTTGTATAAAGCTAAGTCCTTTGTCTACAGGAGTCGAGGTCGAACAACTATTGTCTGATGACGCCTGTTGAGGCAGAAACTGGTGTACACAGTTACCTTCTTGTCTACTGTGAATGAGACTATCGTTTCCCTTAAAGACATGCCAATTCCGGAGAATTTTTGATTTCGCAGATTATTCCCCTTTTTGGGAGATGAGTTCAATATCTGGTGTATGTGTATGTTTTGTGTGTGTGTGTGTGTGAGTGTGTGTTTTCCTGACATCATTATGATTATATATGAATAGTTTCACCATTCCATAGCAAAACCGTTGTACTACACTTTGACAATTTTTAATACCTTGGCATCTGAAGCAGCTGCAAGTACGATAGCTTGACTAAAAGAACTGTCTATTGCAAGTAAAAATAAAGATTGATAGAATTTGGATATACGACAGTTCAACATAATAGCAACGATATTATGTATATAGAAATATATACATATACACATATATATATAGGTGTGTGTGTGTATGTATGTATGTATGTATGTATGCACTCGGGGTCATAAGGCACTTGGCTTAGTGGTTAGGTTATTCGGCTTACGATCGTAAGGACGTGAGTTCAATTCACAGCGGTGCGTTCTGTCCTTCAGCAAGACACTCTATTTCGCGTAGCTCCAGTCCAATCAGCTTGGAAAAATGAGTAGTACCTGTATTACAAAGGGCTGGCCTTGTCACATTCTGTGTCACGCTGAATGTCCCTGAGAATTACGTTAAGGGCACACGTGTCTATGGAATGCTCAGCCATTTGTTCGTTAATTTCACGAGCAGGCTGTTCCGTTGATCGGATCAACTGTAACCCTCATCGTCGTAACTGACAGAGTGTCAGTACATACGCACACACATACATACATACATACATACATACACACACACACACATATATATATATATATATATATATATATATATATATATATATATATATATATATACATACATACATACATGATGGCTACCCCCTCGTTATCTAGTATGGCCATTGCACAAGGCTTAACTGTTAATGGTGCTGTGATCGAATGTGACTTTTTAGCCCAGCTAAAGATCTACAATGTCTTGTATAGAATTGGTAGCTAAGACCTTTACTTGCAATAGCCGGCTGTAATTGTAATTGGGCTCCATGTACCTTTGCATGTCGTTTAAGTCCTCCCACCAAATCACACTCCCTTCTACATGCCTGACAGATATGATTAGTATGGTGTGTAGCAGCACCACCAGTGGTCTGGTAGTCAATCATCGGTCTCGCTTTATGACTACGAAGATGACTCTTGAGCTCAGCTTTATTGAGGCAGGGTCTTGCACAGAGACTGCATGTCAGCGTCATAGGAAGACCCTTACATTTCTCATGCGCAACTCCAGATTTCTCAAAAGTAGCTGTCCCCTCATGCACAATCCTTCTCCATCTGCTACGGTCAATAGCTATACCCTCCTATGTGTCAGGAGAGATGCTGGCATCTCTCAAGGAAGTCTTCAGCAAGTCGTTATACCTCTTTTTTGGTTTATGTGGAGGTCAGTCTCCTTTAGCTAAATCTCCATAAAAGATTTGTTTTGGCATCCTTGAATCTTTCATCCTGACCAGATGACCACTCCATCTGAGCCTTTGCCTCAACAAAAGAGCTTCTATACTTTCACACCGAGAGCTTTCCAATATCTCAAGATCACTGATGCGGTCCTCCCACTTAATGCCATAGATACGTCTGAGACACATCTGATGGAAACGTTCCAGTTGTTTAAGGTGGTATCGATATGTGACCCAGGTCTCGCAGAC
>NC_142930.1:71416133-71433633 GCF_046866305.1 Octopus bimaculoides | reverse complement strand
TAAAATAAAATAAAAATGGATGGCACCATGAAAGAAAGTATTGAATGTAGATGAAATATTGAGTGTTCAATATAAAGGATCAAATATATAAATATATAAATATAAATATATATATATAAAGGCGACTCGAGTTTCAGGGCTATTTCCCTTCGTCATGGCCGGTATGACAGACTTTAACAGACTGTAATAAGTTGGCTGGTTTTCTGTCTTTTATACCAATTCCTTTGGACGGCAGCAGTAGGTGTTTGGCTATTTTTAGAATTGATGTTAAATCTATTTTTAGAAATGATGATATTTTAATTTATTGTTTTGTGTGGGTTGTAGGGATAAGATTTTTAAACCCCAGTAGGTGTTTGGCTGTTCTTAGAAATGATGGCAAATCTATTTATAGAAATGATGATATCTGAGAGATTTTTTGTGTTTTGGTTACAGGGATAAGATTTTTAAACCCCAAGTAAGATGGATTTAATCATTGTTTGTTAAGAGTGGGTTTGAATTTTTTAATAAAGTCCTTTTCTTTGCATTTTCTTTCAATTTCATTCCGGTTGTAAAGTTTATGGAATGGAAATATAATAAAAGTTTGATGACCACATGTTGCTAGATGGTTACTCAGTGGTATTTGGCGGACTTCTGGGTTTTTAATCTGTTGTCGATGTACCCGTGAGCGTTCCGATAGTGCATTACCTGTCTGGCCAACGTACAATTCTTCACAATTAGGGCATTTGATGCAGTAGATTAGATTTCTACTTTTGCAGTTCATGTTCGCATTGGTGAATATTTTCCGTTTTTGTGTTCATATATGGGCCGGTATGGATTGATCGGCATGTGCCACATCGTCTCTCATTGCATTTGGATACAGTGAATGTTTGATTTTTGTTGCTGAGGTCAAACCTTGCCTTTGTTAATAGTTTTTTCAAGTTTTTAGGTTGTCTCTTACTGAGAGTTATATTTTGATCTGTAATGATATTTCTCAATTCCTTACTTTGTGCAAGGATCGGTAAGTTCGCTTTGATATACATACGTATGCGTATACGTACAAGGACATGGAATATGAACTTTTTTGCGAGCAACGAAAGAAACAAATGAAAAACAAGACATGCAACACAAAGAACGGCCCTTCATCAGTTGTCGGCTGTTTTCCTACTCCGTATTTCGAGCATTTCACGACGAGATACACCTTCGATAAAACAGTTGGTCGCGCAAAGCAAATTAAACGCAACATTTCCAACAAAAGCGAAGTAAACAACGAAAGACAACAAGCCCAGACCGTAGGAATGTACAATGATGAGCAAAATGCACCAAACCAGAACACCACAGATAAAAATCTGAACGGGAGGAAATACGAAACAAATGTAAAACCTGGAAACAGTGAAGGTGAACCTAATGATTATGATACTCTAAAAATTAGCAGTATGGGTCACCGATTGTACCTCCCAACAATTAAGATTGACACTAAAACAACATCAATAATAAATAGCATGGACCTGGCCATCACAGAACTAATAGCTACAGAAACAAATGTCAATATGACCAGGCTAAATGATATAATATATACAAAAGCCGCTGTGGTCAGAAAAGAAGCTGGATACGCCCTCAAGCCCATCCAAACAGGAGTACCACCACCTAAACAAACACTATGGGTAAATGACATCCAGCAAAAAAAAAAAAAATAGAAAGCAAAAGAAAAGCTCTGTCAATCGTTAACGAAACTAGTAGACAATGAACACTATTAAGCAACAAGAAGAGAACAAAAATACTGTGTAAATGCAAAATTACAGAAAAGGGCATACCTGAGATAAAAGAACAGCTAAAGCAAGACATCCTGGCCAAAGCACAAAGGATCCGCCGGTATGAGAAACGCCAACGTTTCTTTGCACAAAACAAACAGTTCAACTCCAACCCCAAAAGATTCTACCAAGAACTTGACAAAAACAAAATAAATATCAATGCAGCATCAACAGCATAAGAAGAAGAAGAATTTTGGAAAGAAATATGGTCGGCGAGGAAACAATCTCAGAAAAGGTCTATCAAAACAACGAACTCATCACCTGAAAAACTCTGGACCCCTATAGCAACTGAAGAGGTCACCCAGGCTCTGCAAAACCTAAGCAGCTTGAAGGCACCCAGGCACGATAACATCCCCAACTTCTGGTTAAAATATCTGAGAGGAACACACAAAAAGCTGGCTGAGAAATTTAATGAAATACAAGCAGAGCCAGAGACAATGCCTGAATGGCTCACGGAAGGGAAAACTATTTTAATTCTCAAATCCACTGAAACGGCAAACCACAAAATTACAGACCAATAACTTGTCTCCCTACAATTTACAAAGTATTTACGACAATAATATCGCAGAGAATGAGCAGGCATCTGGAAGAAAATAACCTGTTTCCAGAAGAGCAGAAGCGATGTTGCAATGGCTCATACAGCTGCAAAGATCAGCTACTGATCAATAAAGCCATAATTGAAGACAGACGCAGAAAGAAGAAAAGTCTAAGTATGACCTGGATCGATTACCGAAAGGCTTTTTATAGTATTCCCCACACATGGATCCTAGAAACGCTAGCCATGAACAAGGTAGCACCAATAATCATAAAATATATAACACATTCCATGAATAAATGGCAGACAGTGCTACAGCTCCAGACAAAAGCGGGACTAATAAAAACCAAAGCCACCCCCATTAGAAAAGGAATATTCCAGGGAGACACGCTCTCTCCATTCCTTTTTCTGCTTGGCAATGACACCTTTATGTGACATGCTAAAGACAACTGGATGCGGATACAACTGTTATGGCAAAACAATCAGCCGCCTCTTATATATGGGTGACCTAAAACTGTACACTAAAAGTGCTAAACAGCTGGAAACATTACTACTGACAGTACATGGATTTACCAAAGAAATAAACATGAAATTTGGCCTCGAAAAATGTGCCAAAGCAACCTTGAAAAGAAGAAAACTAGTTAAGAGTAACAACATCACACTAGATAAAGCAAATGAAATAAGAGAATTAGACCAAAGCCAGACATACAAATACTTAGGAATCAATGAAGTAGATACGATACAATACACACAAATGAAAGAGAAAATAAAAAAAGAATACTATAGACGAGTTAGATTTATACTGAAAACAGCCGTCCCAGTTATAAGTTAAAGCTACAATATACTTAACTGGACGCTAAATGAACTAATCAAAATAGTCAGGAAAACATGAAAAATAATGACCGGATTTAGGATACACCACCCAAAATCTAACATAGAAAGGTTATATATACAAAGTATAGAAGGTGGTAGAGGCTTTATACAGCTAGAAAATTATTACAAAGCAGCCACCATAGGATTACAAAAATATCTACTTCAGAAGCAAGGAAAACTAATACAAATAGACAGCAAACACGAGCAAAACAAAAAATTGTTTTCAGTTTTTAAGGAAGCCGACAAATAGAAACAAGAAATTATACTACCTAACAACTATGAAGAAAAATAAGAAACAACAAAAGCTGTAAAACAACTGAAATCCAATCTAAAACTGGAATAACAACGGATCATGATAAAACGATGGCAAGAAAAACCTCTTCATGGTAAATACTGGGTTAAGCTAGACGCAAAATCCCAACAATAGCTGACAAGATCAGGACTCAAAACAGAGACTGAATGATTTTTAATTGCAGCACAAGACCAAAGCCTTCCCACCAGAAATTACCAAAAAACATAAAATAAAGATAAGTAACTGCAGAATATGTGGAGATGGACAAGAAACAATTAATCAACTTGTCTCTGACTGCCCAGTCCTGGTTAAGAAGGAATATATTCACAGACACGACAGAGTTGGGACCTAGATACACTGGAAGCTATGCCAACACTATGGAATAACAACAGAAAAAAGATGGTATAGGCACACGCCAGAGAAGGTCACGGAAAATGAGAAAGAAGCAATATTATGGGATATGCCAATAGACACAGATAGAGAAATTAAGGCCAATAGGCCAGATATAGTTGTCAGAGATCATGAAAAAACGAAATGCTTTTTAATTGATGTATCAATACCAACAGATGATAACATTTCTCCGAAAGAAATGGAGACACTTTCAAAATGCAAAAACGTCGAAATAGAGGTAACACGAATGTGGAGTGTGAAAACAGAAACAATTCTTATCATAATAGGCGCATTAGGTATGGTAAAAAAATATTCAGACAAATACATAACAAAAACATCAGGACGAACATACAGAAAATAGCACTACTAGGCACAGCACACATCCTGCGTAAAACACTTTCAATACAGTAACTATAAGAGCATCACAGCAAACCACAGCAGATACCCAAGGCACACAGAGCTGCGCTCGGAAGTGAAGTGAAAGCATGTGATAAAAATAAGACCACTGAATGATAATGATAATAATAATACTTTCTTTATTGGCTATCAGGGCCAAACACAAAACATAGATGACGATACACAGACGAAGGACAATGAGGTTAAACGTGTAAACAGCAAACAAACACAACTATTTACAAAGAGATTAAATCAACAAAATGCTTCCCCAATAGGGGGCAGTTCCACGTAAGGTTGCCAAAAAGATTTCAAGCACTTTGAACCCCTTAAGGCCAACGGCTCTACAGTAAGGCACCCGCTCTTCTCCCTTCCATCTGGCTTACAGGCGCATACTTAGAGTAGGCCCATTCTTGCCCCATTCACTCACCTTTCAAGGAACTTGCTGGGTGACAGTGCCTCCCTTTCCAGCTTCATTTTCCTTTTCAGGTGGAACCTGAAAAAGTCAATAAGGCCTTTACCAAAGAAGAAGGTACCCGTCTTCAACCCTTTCAATAGTATCCGCCACAACCTCTTTTGCTATGGCCACCAGACAGAGAAAAATTTGCCCTCCCTACCCGGCCAAAGGAAGGAGGTGGGGTGATTTTCCCAATGGACTAGGACAATAGCCAGATCAGTCCTACACGTGACAATAACTGTTCGACAAAGTTCCACAAGTCAGCAATGCACTGCGCGGACACTGTACGAGAGCGTGCAGAATGGTTTCATCGTTCCGCGTGCATCTCGGACAAGCCCGACTGACTGCACACGTCTGTAAAAATACAGGTGAGAATCCAACATAAATCCAAGCCTGGTGAGATACCAGATACCGTAATTCGTACCACACTTCTTCCGATATATGTTGGGAAGTGGCGATTTCTTCGGTGCGACGCTTTATCAACGAGCTCTGTATCGCCTGCCCTTCGGTCTTAAAAAGGACCTCTACTAAATTTGAAAACGTGAATGTTTGTATCACCTCCAAAATGGAGTTTTGGTTAACAAACGTCAGCTCCCAGAAGGACAGCTGACTTGCAAAACGATTTAAACAACAAAATACAGTATAGAACCTTTTAAACAACTGAATTAGTCACAAACTCACAGAGCTCCAAAAACACACCTCCAGCCATGACGGCAATAATAATAATAATAATAATAATAATAATAATAATAATAATAATAAGAAGAAGAAGAAGAAGAAGAAGAAGAAGAAGAAGAAGAAGAAGAAGAAGAAGAAGAAGAAGAAGATGAAGAAGAAGAAGAAGAAGAAGAAGAAGAAGAAGAAGAAGAAGAAGAAGAAGACGGAGGAGGAGGAGGAGGAGGAGGAGGGGGAGGGGGATGAGGAGGAGGAGGAGGAGGAGGAGGAGGAGGAGGAGGAGGAGGAGGAGGAGGAGGAGGAGGAGGAGGAGTTATAATTTTAGTGTTAACAGAAAAATGAGATTCCAATCATATTTCCTAATAGGTGCATTATTGCTAAGAACAAAACCATAAGCATGGAGGTATTATGTTTTGCTCTGATGGTTTATTTTTGTAAAGAAAACCAACAACAAAAAATTCTCTATATTTCATTTGCGTTTTTCTTCATCATTACAGTATTAGCTAATCTTTTATTTCTAATTATTTCAGGTCATTCGACTGCGACCAAGCTGGTGCAACACCTTGAAGCTTGTTTTTTTATCCAACAAATATACCCCTGTACTTAGTTTTAAAATCTGGTGCTTATTCAATGAGTTTCTTTTAGTGAATCTCTAGGTTAAAGAACGTAAAGAAATCAACACCGGTTATGGAGCCTTGTGGTGGTAGTAGTGGGGTGACAAACACGGATACAAGCACTCACATTTGCACCACGTCTCTTATCTGTTCTCTGTCCCAATCTTCTTCCCGCTTGCTTACCAACTACATGGTCCCGGGTTCAGTCCCACTGTGTGGCACCTTGGGCAAGTATCTTCCACTACAGAAGATATTTGCCCACCATCGCTTGACAACCAACGGTAGCGTGTTTCCGTCTCCGTAACTTAGAGGTTCGGCAAAGAGACTGATAGAATAAGTACTAGGCTTAGAAAGAATAAGTCCTGGGGTCGATTTGTTCGACTAAAGGTGGTGCTCCAGCATGGCCGCAGTCAAATAACTGGAACAAATAAAAGAATACATACATATATGTATATATGTGTGTGTGTGTGTGCGTGCGTGTGTGTGTGTGTGTGTGTGTGTGTGTAAATGTATGTATATATATATATATATATATATATATATATATATATATATATATATATATATATATGTATGTATATATCTGACCGGCTTCCACATAGTTTCCGTTTACCAAATTTGCTCACAAAGCATTGTTTGCTTCAGTGCGTTATAATAGAAAACACTTGCCAAAGGTACCATGCAGTGGGACTGAACCCGAAACTACGTGGTTGAAAAGCGGTCTTCTTAACCATACGCTCTCGCGCCTGCACCTATATTATATAATACATATAACTAATTGATATCCTATAGTTTTATGGGGCTTACTTTTCTTCTCTGGATTATCATTCTTAACCTTTGACAGTCCATATACAATTGCTCGTGTTCTCATGCTCATATTCACAGCATTTTGTAATTCTATTTGCAATTTCTGCTGCATTTCAATACAGCAGAATTAGGAATGTTGTGTTGCAACCTCATTGAATGTAATGTCTGGTAATTAATCTGTATAGAGAGGGTTTATGTGTTTGTCTGGTGTTAAAGACACATAAATTATAATGTAATGTTTATGGAGGCAAGTGAGATTTTGATGCTGAACTAAACCAATTAAAACGTAGACTATACAATTACGTACCCTTGTAATCCTACGATGCTGAGAAAGAATGAGGTGTGATTGAGTGTGAGAAGAGGATAAGCAATGGAAAGACAAATTAGGTTTGGTAAGATTTATATCAACTTCGGAAGTTTACTGTGTTTAAAAATATTCTCTAAATAAGATTCGTTATCTGACAAAAAGCGACATTCAAATGATGGTATGTGATTAGAAAGTGAAAGGAATAACCAGTAGAGTTTCGTGGTAAGTAATTTGCGAGTATTTGATTTCGTAATAAGACGAAATTTGATTGTGAAAAGAAATAAAAAGTAAACCAAAAATTGTTGCTACATTTGACTTTACTTTTCAATTGTATATGGTTGTGCCATAATATGTGCACTAGGCGCAGACGTATCCGTGTGGTAAAAAGCTTGCTTCCCAACCACATGATTCTGAGCTCACACCCAGTGCATGGCACCTTGGATAAGTGTCTTCTGCTATAGAAGACCAACCAAAAGGGTTTGGTAGACGGAAACTTAAAAAACTAGTCATATATATATATATATATATATATATATATATGTGTGTGTGTGTGTGTGTGTGTGTGTGTGTGTGTGTGTGTGTGTGTGTGTGTGTGTGTGTGTGTGTGTGTGTGTGTATGTGTGTGTGTGTGTGTGTGTGTGTATGTATATATAGTGAATCCAAACAAAGAAGAACAAACAAGAAAAAACAACAATAACGTGAGAACGTGGTACAAGTACTGTATTATCAGACGCTCAGGAAAGGAAGGAAAGAGAATTTAACGTTTCGAGCCAAGCTCTTCTTCAGAAATAGAGGAAAGTCCAAAGGAAGGGAAGACGGAGGAAGAAAATTGCCAGCGATACACACGTGGTTGTGTCCTTGTTTGTTATCCACCACTACTTGGAAACCGGTGTTCGTTCCCCATGCATTATCGATTTGGCAAAAGTGACCTATAAAATAAATACCAGGCTTTAAAAAAAATACGTACTGGTGTCGATTCATTCGACTAAAAATTTCTTCAAGACAGTGACTGAGCATAGCTGCAGTCTAATGACTGAAACAACTAAAGGATAAAAATAGAAATGAAACGGGGTTTAAGTCAATCCTGAATTGCAAGCTTCCATGCCTGCCGAATTGCAGCCAGAGCTTCTTCTGAGTGTCCTCTGACTTCTTTTACAAACGGTGATAAAAGCTGCTGTAAGTAATGACATATTTCATGACCTTTCATTTTGTTTCACTGATCATCAGTACAGTTTATATAGAGACAGATTTACCATGTTCTCTCACTCTCATTTACTCTTTGTCCCTCTTTCCTCGTCTCTCCCTCCTTCCTACCTTCACCCTCCCTCTTCTCTTCCACCTTCCTATTTTCCCCCTCTCTCTTTTCTCACTCTCTCTAATATCATAACCTCCTTTCGTAGTTAAGTTTCTCCCTTAAGTAATTTGTCTGTCATTTCTTAAATCGGAAGGATCCTTAGTCTGATCTATCCCTGGGTCATTTATAAGCCAATATTTTTCTTTATAAGGCGGCGAGCTGGCAGAAACGTTAGCACGCAGCGCGAAATGCTTTGCTGTATTTCGTCTGTCTTTATCTTCTGAGTTCAATTTCCGCCGAGGTCGACTTTGCCTGTCATCCTTTCGGTGTCGATAAATTAAGTACCAGTTGCGTACTGGAGTCGATATAATCGACTGGCCCCCTCCCCCAAAATTTCGGGCTTTGCGCCTAGAGTAGAAAAGAATATTTTTCTTTATATCAACATCTCCCCAATTACATAGTCCAGTGAAAGCACGTTATACTTCGTTACTGAGAAGGCGCCTGGACTAGCAGCTAGCTTGGTTTGATTTGACATTTGGGCCAAGCAGCGCGTTATCTCCTTAAGTAAGGCACCTCATTTCACATTGCTCCAGTCTTCGCTGAAAATATGTACCAACCGCGTAAGTGAGGCAAAGTGTTGCACCAGCGTGCAACACTTTGTCTCATCTACTCTCACATCCTGGATATTCTACTGGTCAACAAGTAGAAGAGCCGAGATGACACAGGAAGCTAAAACAACTAGCGAAAAAGCATCGTATATTTCATTGAGTCATACTCGTTTTACAAGTGACAGGTATGTTTTACAGTAGAGGTATGGAGTTTAGTAGTTAAGGTATTCGGCTCATGACGATAAGATTGCGGGTTCAATTCCTGGACTGAGCAGTGCGTTGTGTCCTTAACGCTGATCCAGTCTACATAAATATAATGTAACTTAACCAGGTTTTGTACCATCCACTTTCATTCTAGCCGTTATTTCTTGGATGTTTTGCCGGGCCAGGAATGAGCGGGAGATGAATTATCACTGTTTACTCGCTATTATACAAGCATCTATAACTATTAGCAACAGGGTGGTACATGCTACTCAACCTTACTCGCTCGCAGGTGAAGAAAACTGGCTTTAGTCCGTAACTATATCCATACACAACCCATATTATATACCCTGATTCTATCTACATAATACCCTCTACTCGTAATCTATGTGAAAATAATTTATTTCAGACACATGTACAAGAAAAATTTAAAACAAAACAAAACAAATCTTTATAATTGAAAAGTTACTGACAGCTCCTTACAGATGTTATTGAGGGTGATAAATGAGATGGGCAGCTGATGAAACAGCATATTCATCTACATATCCTGCAGTTTTCTTCTTTATATCTATCAAGGTTTCATTTCAGCCCTTTCAACTGCTCACAAGATCATCATCAGAGCTCTTACTTTCATTGCAGTCATCATCACCCTTGCTGCTTCATGAAAGCTAATATCGTCATCCCAGTCTCAACCACCACCACCACTGCCACCGCCGCCGCCGCCGCTGCCGCCCCCACCTCCACCACTACTGCGAATAATACCACCACCATCACCACCACCACTTTTATTATCACTATTACTACGTCAACCATTGCTACAATAGTCATCACCGCAGCAACCATCACCACTCGTCTCATTCCTACTACCCTCATCACCGCTGTAACCATCACCAAAGCAGCCATCAGCACAACCATTACCATTGCAACCACCACCACTGCCACCACTGCCACTATCACCAAAAGCAACCATCACCACAGCAACCATCACCACAGCAACCATCACCACAGCAACCATCACCACAGCAACCATCACCACAGCAACCATCACCACAGCAACCATCACCACATCAACCATCACCACAGCAACCATCACCACAGTAACCATCACCACAGCAACCATCACCACAGCAACCATCACCACAGCAATCATCACCACAGCAACCATCACCACAGCAACCAGAACCACAGCAACCAGAACCACAGCAACCATCACCACAGCAACCAGAACCACAGACACCATTAGCAAAGAATTTATCAACACAACTAACATCATAGCAACTATCATCGTAACAATTATCGCCATAGCAACTATAACCATAACAACTAATGCCATAACATCTATCCCCATAGCAACTATAGACTTGACAACTATCGCCATAGCAACTATCGTTATAACAACTACGACCATAACAATTATCTCCATAGCAACTATCACCATAACAATTATCTTCATAGCAAACTATTGCCATAACAACTATCTCTACAACAACTAACACCATAACTACCACCATAGCAATAATCACCATAACAACTACCGCCATAGTAACTATCACTATTACAGGTAACACCGTAGTAACCACCGCCATAACAGCTATCACCATAGCGACTAGAGCCATGGCAACGATCATCGTAGCAAACTATTAACTGAGACACCAACAACACAGATACTTATCAACATATATCACATTCACCATTACTGTCATCATCGCTGTCATCATCAAAAGCTGCTAATTTTCTTTCATCCTACCATCAACGACACTATCACTCCAACTCCTAACCACTTCACCCCCACAATCTCAACCACTACCACCACCGCAACTACTACCACTGACATTAACACCCCAATCATCACCAACCGCTATCACAACAACCTACACCAGCTTTTTATTTCACCATACTACTACTTACGCTATCACCATCACTATTATCACCTTCAGCTGAGGAAGCCTCCACATGGTTACTACCGTGTGAAGAAAATATCAGAATGGTGTGATGCATCAGAGAGTGCAGCTCTGCATGCAGTCTGGTGAAAAAACAGCGTAGTCAGGGCTAGAATGCTAGGAATGGGTCGGAATTAACGACTATATCCAATGCATTTATATTCTAATTTCTTTAAAAAGGAGACACAATATAGTCCTTTATTCATGAAAAATAAAACAAAAAACAAACAAACAGGATGATCGTGGTTTGATCGCTTTTATGACAGGTATGGTCAATCAGGTGTGATTTGGGACTAAACAATAACAACAGCTAATATATCCCTCCCTACCATGTCAAACTTACTATCATTTAAATTTGAACATACTATCATTTAAATTTGAACAAACATCACTATCAGTTACCTAGTCGTCGAGTCAGGCACTGTGCTCGGTAGAATGTGCTAGAAACAGCGAGTCAAAATTAGTTGGCCCAAAACAACGGGTCAGAACTCGCTAAGATAATAGCCAACCAAATTTATAGTAACAAAAAAAAAAACTTGTTTAACAGTAAGACATAAGTAAACTATGTGAATGAAAGTTGATAAGATCTTGTTTGGAACATCTTTGCTCATAGATATGTAGCAGTCCTATAGGTTGATTTGAATACCAAAACTTGTTTACAATCGAGAATTGCTTTGTAATAAACAACTGGAAGTTTGGCAGATCAAGTAATGACGTCAGCAAAAAATATGGCTAGACTAGTAAAATTATATGTAAACATTACAAAACATCCGAGTGATAACAGTTTTGTACAATCAGATTTATTCTGGAGAGTATTAAAGGAGGGCAGATTAACACTGGCACACTGGTATAAACATCAGCGCACTAACGATGTAAGCAACAAAATGTAACGGCAGGAAAATTCTTGTATTCAACAGGATCCTCACAAGTACGACTATCAAAATGCCGAACTTTAAAAAGAACTTAGTACACACACCGCTTTCAAAAGAACATTCTTGTTATTCATACTACTATGGACAGAACTTTCCGACGTTATTCTGTCCTCGATAGTAAATGGATGATAAATCGCAAACGAACAACTTTTCTCCTCATTTATCTACCGATAATGGTTTTTTCCACACCGAACTACTTGGTAAAAATATTACTTGTTAATTTATTAATAAATTAATAATCCTTTACCCTATATCTGTAATGAGTATATATATACATATATGTATATATAAACAATATATGAGTATATGCATATATATGTACATGTATGTATATACGTTCATCCACATGTACATATAGATACATAACTGGGTACATGACGTGGCAAAAGATCAAAGACAAAAATGGTAAACAAGGTGCAACAAACAAGCAGGCCACATAGAAACATCCCTTTCATCAGCTGCCACCATTAAAACTCCGGCGTTACGAAGAATTAAGGCAGTACGCATCGTTAAAATGGTTCTTCCCACGAACACAAATTAAATTGTTTTCGTGGAGGGTAGTGGCGGACGGAAAACAAGACAGGAAAACGAAACGGTGAAATAAACAAACAAAAAGGTTGTACAGCCAGACGTGAAGTGTGTATGTCTCGAACGCTGTGAAGTACGTACAAGAGGGGCAAAGAAGTACGTGCGAGCTTGGTGATTCCAAGAACGAAAAGAAATAGCAGCCGCACACACGTGACCAAGGCTGTGTGAATAGAAAGAGTAGCAGAGGGAAAAGGAGGGGAGGAAGTAGAATAAAAGTGAGCAACGAGAGGTAGAGAGAGAGAGAGAGAGATAGTAGTAGTAACGGTGAGAGGCGAAGGACGAGTAACAAGAGATAGAGAGAGAGAGAGAGAGAGAGAGAGAGAAGTAGTGACAGGTAGAGGCGAAGAACAGTAGAGGGAAGAATGAGAGGGGGAGATAGAAATAGAGAGAGTCGCGTTAGAAAAATAGTTAAAACTTACTGTAAAAAGGTAACGCGTGCGTTCTGTCGTGATACAAACAATATATGAGTATATGCATATATATGTACATGAATGTATATACGTTCATCCACATGTACATATAGATACATAACTGGGTCCATGACGTGGCAAAAGAACAAGGACAAAAATGGTAAACAAGGTGCAACAAACAAGCAGGCCACATAGAAACATCCCCTTCATCAGCTGCCACCATTAAAACTCCGGCGTTTCGAAGAATTAAGGCAGTACGCATCGTTATAATATACATATGTTTATATTCATATATTGTTTGTTTTTATGCTCAATTATAATAAAAAAACAATTTTACATTGACCTGATAGACTACTCTACACTTTTGTAGATTACAAATTAGATATTCTTAAACAAGAATGTTGTTGACAGTGATTTTAAACTGCGCGCGCGCGCTCATTAATGCGGGCATGTGTTTGTGTGTGTGTGTGTGTGTGTGTGTGTGTATGTGCGTGTGAACTCGCTCTGCAACCTCGCCGTTTTGGATCCCGTCCAGCTGCACGAAAGTCTGGGTGAGTATCTCCTTATGTCACCCCGAGTCGACCAATACATTTTGAGTGAATTTGGTAGGCGGAAACTGTGTGAGAGTTCCTCTTGCTTACCAGCCACATGGTTCCGGGTTCAGTCTCTCTGCGTGGAACATTGGGCAAGTGTCTTTTACTATAGCCTCGGGCCGACCAAAGCCTTGTGAGTGGATTTGGTAGACGGAAACTGAAAGAAGCCCATGTGTGTATGTGTGTGTGTAAATTTTTGTGTGCGTCTGTGTTTGTCACCCCACCATCGCTTGACAACCGATGTTGGTGTATTTACGTCCTCGTAACTTAGCGGTTTGGCAAAAGAGACCGATAAAATAAGTACTAGGATTACAAAAAATAAGCCCTGAGGATAGATTTACTCGACTAAAGACGCTGCTCCAGCATGACCGCAGTCAAATGACTGAAACAAATAAGCGAATAAAAGAAAAGAATGCATATACATGTATGTGTGTGTGTGCATTAATGCATGCATGTATGTATGTGTGCATATGTCTTTGTGTCTGTTTCCTTCCACTCCGGTTGATAACCATTGCTGATTTGATTACATCCCCGTGATCTAGCGGTTCGACGGTAGAGCCCAACAGAATAGAAACCAGACGTCAAAATAGAGCACCGGCAGCTAAGAGCAGAGTAGTCCTCTACTCTCCGCTGACTGTTTAATCCTAGATATTCCGCTGAGTCAAGGATGACAAGGCCGAAACGTATCATACGTCAGCACACGAAGATATAGGCGCCTAAAACAATTAAGGAAAGTATGGTGCTGTACCAAGCATCATCGACGTCTTCGAATACGAGAGACGGCCGTAGATTATACCACACACACACACACACACACACACACACACTCACTCATACATACATACATAAATACATACATAAATACATACATACATACATACATACATACATACATACATACATACATAGCATAGCATAGACTTACCAACATACAGATATACAGGTAAGTAGACTGATGTTTAAAACATGCGGTTTATCTACAATATCTCCCCCTTTGTTCAGAATTTGAAACTTTGTTTAATACATCATTGTCATTGAACCATTTCATGTCTACCAGAATGTTTTTGTTTCAGTTTAACGTCTTGAAAATAGATTTACATTTAAGTATCTTATCATACAGCTTTACTTTGATTCTTAGGAAGATGATCATTTTCTTAGTTATATGCTTGCATGTATGTATATGTAATTAGACGGGCAGATAGACAAACAGAGAGACAGAGAAACAGACAGACGGACAGACAGGTAGACAGACAGACAGACAGACAGACAGATAGATAGATAGATAGATAGATAGATAGATAGATAGTGAGATAGATATATGTGAAAGAAGCCTGTCGTGTGTGTATGTGTATATATATATATATATATATATATATATATATATATGCGTGCGCGCGCGCGTGTGTGTGTGTGTGAAGGCACGTGGTTTAGTGGTAAGTGCATTCGACTCACGATTGTAAGGTTATGAGTTCAATTCCCGGCGACGCGTTGTGTCCTTGAGCAAGACACTTTATTTCACACTGCTCCAGTCCACTCAGCTGGCAAAAATGAGTTGTACAATATTTAAAAGGGCCAGCCTTGTCACACTGTGTCACGCTGAATCTTCATGAGAACTACGTTTGAGTACACGTGTCTGTGGAATGCTCAGCCACTTGCACGTTAATTTCACGAGCAAGCTGTTCCGTTGATCGTATCACCTGGGACCCTCGTCGTCGTATGCACATATGTATGTATGTATGTATGTATGTATGTATGTATGTTTACATATCTATGTGTGCATTCCCCACCCCCGATTAACAATCAATGTTGGTTTGTTTGCATCCCCATATATTGGCAGTTCGACAAAATATATGACTGATAGACTAATTATCAGGTTTTCAATACAAAAAGTACAGCGGTCTATTTATTTTGACTAGACAGACAGATAAACAGATAGATAAATATAGCTAGATGGACAGACAGACAGGTAGATAAATACACACACACACACACACACACACACACATAGATAGAGAGATAGATAGAGAGATAGAGATAGATAGATAGATAGATAGATAGATAGATAGATAGATAGATAGATAGATAGATAGATAGATACACAGACAAACATATATATATATATAATGATAGATAGATAGATAGATAGATAGATAGATAGATAGATAGATAGATAGATAGATAGGTAAACAGACAAACAGACAGACAGACAGACAGACAGACAGACAATCAGACAGGCAGACAAGCAGACAGACACACCGACAGACAGAAAGATAGATAGATAGATAGATAGATAGATAGATAGATAGATAGATAGTCATTAAATGTATTACGAGTATTAAAAATAGCTTAACAAAATCATTTCAATAACAACAAGGTTTACGTTTGGATTTTCCAAGTCAGTATAAACTGTTGCAGTAGTTTTTCTTGTATAGTAAAAGGTCAGTTATGATCGAGCAAAAAAACCTTTGGTGAATGACATTCCTGTTGTGACCATCCAAGTCTATTCCGGACACACTGTATTTAGGATTATATTGTCCTGGGTTCACCTTTTCTAATATGTTCGATGATACGCAGAGCTTAAATATGGCTGCTATTAATTAGAACGACTGAAAACGGCCTACTTCGTTCGCTCTTTATGAGTAAGCATGCATGGAGTTTGAATGAGTGCCTGTGGAAAGCAAAAAGTCAGAGAAAACATGATATAATTTTTTTTCTCATAAAGAAAGAAAAAGAGAGAAGGAGAGAGAAGGAAAGAGAGGGAGAGAGAGGGAAAGAGAAAGAGGAGCTCCATTTTATACACTAGAGTCCATGCTTCAAACAGAAATATAAACTTGACAAAAAGTATTTGCGTGTTAACTGATTTTTGTCGATGCTTATCCAGTTAAGCGGTTGTATATAGATGCGTCTGTAATGTTGACAACATTTGTAGATAATGCTAAACGAAATGATTTCGCTTTCAGATGAAATTCTCATTATTATTGAAGTCTTGATTAAAAGTAGTAGACAGAGATACTATTGGACTAAAACATAGAGAAAAGACCAATAGTGAGTTATCTCCGTTGACCTATCAGTATTTTCCTCACAAACCTTGCGCAAACTTATTCATGTAAGTGCACTATCCATTAAGATTCCATTTTTAATTGACTATTAGACATCATTATCAGTTGTGTACTGTCCACGCTGAAAGTCGATATATACTCTTATATTGAATATTAAATTCATTAAGCTCTCGTTAAAAACACAGTTAGTGTTTTATGTCAATCGATGTGAATATTGTACATTATAGCTCTAGTATACATCAGAAACTCACAGCAGTCTAATTTTACAACTGCTCTATAATTCTATATATTCCCTGCCTCCTTACCTCTACATCTCTGCAATTTTATTTTTGCTCATAAAGGACGCTGAAGCTGACTTAATTGATGTTTCGTAGCGTGTGTAATTTAAGAGCTACCGTGTAGACAGCACATGCGTGAAGCTTTTGGATAGAAGAACGTTGGTTCTGCGTTCTAAAAAGAAAACACAAGAACCAATTACAAACCCTCACTGCCTCACTTTTCAACCCAGTGGAGTCGTTCATTTTTTTTCAGCACGCGTCTTCAACCATAAAAATAAACTAACCTAATAGATTGAATGCAAATATATCAATCATGTTGTTATCTTGTTTTCTTTCATTCTCACTTTTATTATCTGTCTTTCTTTCTCTCAATTATTTCCATCTTTCAAGTTTTATTTATTTCTCAATCTTTTGCTAACAACGTTTGGGTATTTCTCTCTATTTCTTCCATTCTATCAAACAAATTC
>NC_142930.1:71406133-71411133 GCF_046866305.1 Octopus bimaculoides | reverse complement strand
TCGAAGGTTATTTATCTAATTTCAGTGGAATCTATCCACTGGTTTTCAGAAATAGAGTTATTAATATTTCTAAGTCTCTCTAAAGGAGACTACGGCAGCGGTACTGGAAATTAATAGTTATCGCCAAGCCAACATGGCAGTCCCAAAATTAGGACGAAAGCTGCCGTGAATTAGCTCCAAGAAGCCATCGCCTCTAGCTAGCTATGTGACACACGAAACCTGTGTCCTTTATAACCTTCGAACAGGGGAGGTCAGCAGTGTCCCCCTGCTGGTTTGGCATCTGCAGACTAGACTAGTTTCAGGGTGTTGCCCCTTGTCAATGCAGAGTAGCCAAGCCTTAGCCAGGCGGCGCTGCTGACTATCTGCTCGAAGGTTATTTATCTAATTTCAGTGGAATCTATCCACTGGTTTTCAGAAATAGAGTTATTAATATTTCTAAGTCTCTCTAAAGGAGACTACGGCAGCGGTACTGGAAATTAATAGTTATCGCCAAGCCAACATGGCAGTCCCAAAATTAGGACGAAAGCTGCCGTGAATTAGCTCCAAGAAGCCATCGCCTCTAGCTAGCTATGTGACACACGAAACCTGTGTCCTTTATAACCTTCGAACAGGGGAGGTCAGCAGTGTCCCCCTGCTGGTTTGGCATCTGCAGACTAGACTAGTTTCAGGGTGTTGCCCCTTGTCAATGCAGAGTAGCCAAGCCTTAGCCAGGCGGCGCTGCTGACTATCTGCTCGAAGGTTATTTATCTAATTTCAGTGGAATCTATCCAATATATATATATATATGTATGTGTGTGTGTGTGTGTGTGTGTGTGTGTGTGTGTGTTTACATATACATATATTTATGTGTGTGTGTATGTCTGTGTGTCTGTGTATGGGGTGTATGTATATGCATGTATCTATATTTACATATGTATGTATATGTGTATGTTTATGCGTATGCATTCTTTTCTCATATGTGTATTTTCGTATTTTCTTTTCAGATCGCTTAGTTTTGGTAAAAATAACACAAATAAGCAATCAAGAAGATAAATAGCACCATGAACGAAAGTTTTATGGTCAATGTCAGTAAGAGAGTGAAGCAGCAAAAAAAAAATAATGAAGTAACATCGAGTGGCAATATTATTTTCGCTATTTCTGCTGCTGATTCTAACAGTTTGGCGGACGAATCAATAAAAACATTGAAATATCGTTTCTCGCTGTTTTCCGGAAGTGGATTATTATTAATAACGTCAGTTTCCGGTGGAGCACGGATGTATTATATAAAAGTATTTGTGTAGTAATATCTTATGTTCATCTGCTACGAGGGCATGGAATGGTTATTACACTCCTCACCTCTTCTGGTTAATATCACTTTGTTTAGCATTGTTAATATTCAGAATGATTAAGTTCATTTTCAACTTTTATTACGAGGTCATCTGAAGGAAAGACATAGAGGTTACTATTATTACAGATTAGGAAGATAGCTATTTATTTACAACTTGAAAACAAAATAGCAAAGCACACAAATTAAGTGTGAGTGTTATGTCTGTTGACAGCGGCATACATTTAAATAAGTAGATGTTTTAAGACCTTGTTCATAGACTGCTGCCAAAATAAACACTAGTGTGACAGTTTGACATAGAATGAGATCTAATGTTTATAATATTCCGTCAACAAATTATTGATCTTTAGTTTAGTCTATGAAAAACGGTTTTCTGTGAATATAATGAGTTGCGTTGAGTGAGTATGCTCTCGAAGAACGAAGTGACCATAGGGTTTGAAAGCCATCGCAAACTGATTGGATCAATATAACTGATGTTCAACACAGTCTTGTGTAAGCAAATGCCTGTTGGTGAAAATATGTTGTCAGATGAAGTGAGGAGAGAGGGTTAAAGCTTTGAGGGAAAATGATATAAAGCAATGTTATAAATGGAAAGAAAAGTGAAGACATAACTTCAACTTGCTACGCAGCAGCAAAAGTATGCGGATCAAACATATCCCCCATTAGTAAACGCTACAGTGAAGAAGTCTGAGCAAAGAAGTGAAGTTGCTAATAGATTATTAGTAGGATCAAAACAGTGCCTCCACTGGAAATCAAGTACACCATCACATGTTTCCATAGATTAGGTGGGTGAAGCTCTACATGGTCGCTCAATCTGACAGAAGTAGCAAACAAAACCCGTCATAGCGCAGTACCACCTACTTACATAAAAAGAAAGGATACTTTAGATAATGCTATCCTGAGAAAAAGATGCAATAGTGATACCTGCAATGAGCTTGATCATAACATTCCTCAGAGCCGTTAATGGTAAGCCACAGAGCTCTTCCGTGAACAGTAAAGTGGTGTGATCCATTGTCAATACGAGGGGGGTACTGAAAAGTACCTGGCTTTAAGGATATCGTGAAAGGCCTGATTGAAGGTCCAGCCTGCGAAGTTCTTTTAACAGGGCTTAGAAAAACTGAAGAACTGCTGCAATAAGTGTGTGAATCTGAGAGGAGGGGAATATGTAGAATGAAATCATTACCAATTGGTCTTCTTGTATTTTCTTTTAAACAAGAAAATATAGAATATACAGGATATACGTCTGAGTCATATAGAGTAACCCCTCGTATGTCACTCGTTAGACGATGTAAGACTCCCGGTGGGCGGGCAAGAGTTTTATTTCAGCAATTGCAAGCTGGTGGTTGGGCATTGCAGCGTAATGCTTAAAGCAGTGTTTAGATAAGAACAAATAACAGTAATGTTGAATGCATTAAAAATTTTATTGTATTTGTGTGCTGATAGGATTTCATGCCTACAAGACATGAAATACTTGGCTCTATTTTTAGTGACGATAAGCGGTAATATTAGTCTTTATCCCATTCACGCATTTACCTATAGTATATATATATATATATATATATATATATATATATATATATATATATATATATATATATGTGTGTGTGTGTGTGTGTGTGTGTGTGTGTGTAAAATACAGGCACACATACACGCATATAGACGTACATTACGCCTAGATATGCCATGAACCATCAACGAATGTCATGTCATGTTATTTATATCTGACCTGAGAGCACAGGTGCAGGCGTGATTATGTGGTAAAAAGCTTGCTTCCCGGCCACATGGTTCCGGTTTCCGTCCCACTGCGTGGAGCCTTGGGCAAATGTCTTCTTCTATAATCTCGGACCAACCAAAGCCTTGAGAGTGGATTTGGTAAACGGAAACTGAAAGTAGCCCGTTGTATACATACATACAAACGTACATATATGCATGTGTGTGTGTGTGGGTGTGTGTGCGTGTGTTTGTTTTTTTTGTGTCTGCGTTTGTTCCCCACCACCTCTTGACAACAAGTATTGTTGTGCTTATCTCACCGTAACTTTGCGGTTCGGCAAAAGATGGCAATAAAATAAGAACCAGGCTGAAAAGAAAAAGAAAATAAGTACTGAGGTCGATTCATTCGACTAAAATTTCCTCAAGCCAGTGCCCCAGCATGGCCACAGTCTAATGACTGAAGCAAGTAAAAGACAAAAGACATAGGACGCAAACACACTAACAAACACACATAAGCACCTATAAGAATGTTCGTGAACCACAACTAATATGATTATACCATTGAAAACAATCTGGAAAAAACTTTGCCAAAGTACTTTCTTCTTTATATGAATTTAACTGAATCATTTTACTTGTTTTCCTCGTTTGATTATGGCCATACTGGGGCATCACCATGAATGGTTCATTTGAACAAATCTACGCCAGTACATACTTTGAAGTCTGGTACTTTTTCTATCGGGTCTCTTTTATCGGGCATCTAAGTTACGAAGGCGCAAACAAACCATCTCTGGTTTTCAAGCGATGGTGGGGTACAAACGACACACACACTCATACACACATGTACATACATATATACACATACACACACTTACATACACACATATATTTATACACACACACACACAAGCGTGTGCATATATGTATATGTATGTATGTATGTATTACGCATTGTATGTATGCATGCATGTGTATGTATGTATGTACGCATGTATGTATGTATGTATGCATTTATGTGTGTATCTATGTATGGCGGGCTTACAAAGAGTTTACTTCTACCAAATTCACTGACATAAAAAAGGAGTATGAACAATCGTAACGTTCCTTGAGAATCCACATACTTCCTCCGTAACCTATAGTAGAAGACACTTTTCCAAGGAGCCACGCAGTAGGACTGAACCCGAAACCGTACAGTTGCACGTTGAGCTTCTTAACCGCACAGCTATGCCTGCGCCTTTTGGTGTAGATGATTGATGTTTTACAATATAAACCAACAACACAGATCACTGGCTTCTCATTGCAGCTGTATGTTCTTTTTATAAATGTACAACTTGGCTGGATAGAAATTTACCATTTTCAAAGTAATTTGTTCTTTTTGTTTTTTTTTATTCTTCTATGTGGATTTGTTTGTCCTGGACTGTGTTCCTGTATGTCTGTCTGTTGCTCTTTCTTTCTTTCTTCCTTTCTTTTTCTTTTTTCTTTCTTTGTTTCTTTCATTCTCCCTCTCTCCCTCTCTCCCTCTCTCTGGAGCGTTGTGTATATCTGTGTGCGTTCTTGTATACATGCCTTTGAGCTTGTATTTGCGTTTGTGTGCTCTTTCGTGAGAGAAAGCTTGGACGGGTATATCAGTGTGTGTATGTGTCTATGCGGTCGATCTTTTTGCGCTCGCGAGTTTGTGTATGTGAGTATTTGGTGTTGAGTGAGTGACTAAGTGAGTATGTGTGCATGTTAGTTGGATATGATTGTTTGACCCTAGTAAAAAAAAGCTGTTACTCTATGACAAGATAAGTTCTCTTTCCTTCCCTTAGCAGTTCTACACAACAAATGGATGTCTACAATGATTCTTCATATATATATATATATATATATATATATATATATATATATATATATATATATATATATATATATATATACATGTATACATTTATATATGTGTGTATGTGCGTGTGTGTGTCTGTGTGTGGAT
>NC_142930.1:71366133-71403633 GCF_046866305.1 Octopus bimaculoides | reverse complement strand
TTCTCTGCGAAGAGGTAAAGAAAACCAATTCCGGTTGTCAAGCGGTGGTGCAGAACAAAAACAAACAAAAACGCATATTCATAAATATATACATATTTACAACGAGCTTCTTTTAGTTTCCGTTTACCAAATCCATTGGCAAAGCTTTTGTCGATAAATTCTCGATAATCAGAAAATTTGAGTTTAGAAAAGTGTATAATGAAATCTTTTATTTATGTTAGAAATAAGGAAAGCGTGAACGTCATAGCACTCAGTACCATTTCCCCTAAACATAGGAAAATACCATTTTCTATATAATATATATTTCAAACAAATATTTAATTTTATAATTTTATAATTTTATAATTAATTTGTCTTTTAAATACGAATTAATTCATGGTTTAAACATAAGCAAATGTGATAATCAAAATATTTCGATTTTCCACTATTTCAAGGCTCAAAATGTATTTTTCTCTGCTTCTTTCCCTTTACTTAAGTATGTTTTTTCGATACAATTATATTGAATCCCAGATCTCCTTATAGACAAAATTCAGAATAGTTTAACGTAAAATGTCTACGCAGTTATAATCTACAGCTATTGTCATGAATCACTCGTAGTTATTTCATCTTAAAACATTTTAAACAAGGACATGGATGTATGAAGTCACTTGTCATCCCGAAATTTTTAATTACTCTCTCACTATGTTTGCCTCTACACATGTTACAGGTTTTACTCACATGTCATTTTGGTAAGTCTGGTTTAATTTATAGCTAATCAATTTGGCTTTCCTACTGGTCTTAATATCAATAATACCCAGGCCAACACCGTCTGTTCTGTCAGCATTAACCTTCTAAATACAAAATTACTATAAATCACCTGCTGAGAGGTCAGCCGGTCACACCATGTCACAGGCATCTCATTTAGTCTTTGTTACCTAGACCTATTATTCTCAGAGGGCTCCTTTACCGAGTTATAAGAAATAGTGGAACAAGTGACAGTTCTGTAACTTTGAAGAGTGATTCTTTAACTGCCATACTAGTATCAATTACTGTAGTGGACTCGAAAGAAAAAAACAATGTTCGCAGAAGCTACGGAAGTGTGGTTGGAGTGTAGACTGCTACATGAGCAGAGAGAATCGCTTCTCGGAAATTATATCAAAGGAAATTATATCAAAGTGTGAAGAGCTTATATAATTCAGTACACATTGTGCAGTTCAGATTAGGGGCTCAACATCTAACTTTTTCCTAGTTGGATCCGGAGGCCACCTTTAACACATATTCTACGCATCAAGGAATGCTTCAACTGTATTAAGTGTTTCATTCATCAGTGTCATGCTGACAACATATTAATGATGGTGTACTTTGTGGTGGACTTTCCCAGTGTTGATTAGTCCATAAGCCGCTTGAAACCAGGTTTTTCCACCTCAACCCATGAAAAGGAAACAATCGAATTGCTTTTGGATTCCATGGATGAGTTTTTCCTGACCCAACTTGTTCTCGAACCAACAAGGTGTTACAAAATACCTTAGACCAAGTGTTCAGTAAGCACACTGACACTATCCACAATATTGCAGTGGCAAAAAACATCACTACTCTCAGACTATGACATAGTTCTCTATAATCCTAGATTCTACAATCTAAAGATCAAACCCAATGACATCTCTCCAGTACATCCATTTGACACTATAGATCTTCATAATGCAGACTGGGATGCGATCAATCATGATTTTTACAAGTTGATTGGGCCTTCATGCACACACCCTACAACCAGCATAAATATGTCATGGCAGACATTTGTAGAAACTGTAACATCTATATGCACAAAACATACCCCATTAAGATCAGTAAACAAATCTAAGTGCAGAATCCCTAGAAATAGAAGATCAATTATCAGAAAAATAAAAAGAATTACCAAGAAAATCAACTAGCTTAAATACTGCCAACAACAATTCACCCATTCGACTGCGATTGCATCATTCGAATCGAAAAAACACAACCCCGAAAAAGGCATGATGACCATCATTGACAAGCAAAGAAAAAAAAACATGAAGTCACTGTTTTCAGGGTTGGTCCACTGGTTGATGAGAGGAACATTCTACATGATGCAAAATCCATGTGCGAGATACTGCAGAAACAATGCTGCTCTGTTTTCAGTAAAGCGAATGCGATTGATCTGGCTAGTATCAGTGATGTAAACCCTTAACTAACCATATCTGACATAACTTTTTGGTGCTCCTGATATCCTAACAGAAATACATAAGATCGAGCACAACTCGGCAGTAGGTCCCTATAAGTTCCCGGCCACTGTTCTGAAGATGTGTCGACATCAGATTGCACCCCCTCAAGCTGAGCTCTGGAGGAACTCACTTGATGCAAGCTACATTCCTGATCATTTTCATTTCCAGTCTGTCGTTCCAGTTTTCAAAATGGGAAACAAAACCCTTGCAGCGAAATACCGTCCGATTTCACTCACTTCTCATATCATTAAAATATTTGAGAGGGTATTGAAATTTCAAACAACCCACTTCCTCGAAGACAACAATCTGCTGAGCCCCAATCAGCATATTTTCCGTGATGGCAGGGACTGCCTAACGCAGCTTCTGCACCATTTTGTTGACATTTTAAAAACTTTGGAAGTAGGCTCCAAACACTGGTGTCATATACCTTGATTTCAGCAAGGCATTTGACAGAGTGGACCACAAACTCCTACTAAAGAAACTGTCCAGCATTGGAGTCCGTGGAAAGCTGTTGTAGGGGATAGGTTGTTTCCTGACGAACAGAACCCAACATTTTGTGTTTGAGGGAATCAGATCAAGCTCAACCAAAGTCATTAGTCTTGTCCCACAAGGTACTCTGTTGGGCCCACTCCACTTCATTGTCTATGTCAAATACATAGTGGACGTAGTCAGACATTGTACATTTTTGCAGATGATTCCAAGCTCCAGAAGGCCATAAATGGTGTGAGAGACCGAACATGCCTTCAGTCGGATCTATTTGTTGTTCTCCAATGGGCGGAAAAGAACAATATTCTTCTAAATGAAGATAAGTTTAATTTGATCCACTTTGGAAAAGAGGATACTTTGAAACTACCATATGCCCTTCCCTCGGGCGACTCCCTAGTTTCATCCAACAACACCAGAGACTTTGGAGTAATTGTTGATAACAATCTAAGCTGGAGTTCCCATGTAAACAGCAAGGTTGACTTGGCCCACAAGATGTGCTCCTGGATTCTGAGAACTTTCTGGTCTAGAGAAGCTCACACCATCATCCTTCTCTACTCTACTTTTGCCCGACCCCACCTTGAATACTGTTGACCACTGTGATCTCCCTACACGAAGCAACTCATTTGATAGACGGCATGACAGGCATTGACAATTGAGGTCGACTAAAAAAACTTAATCTCTACTTTCTAACGCCGCCATGAGCGCTACATCATTCCATCAATATTGCACAAATGATGTTGGCATCAATTTTAAATCCACTCGAAGCTTGGCTCCCGTGCTATCCGCCCACTACAAAAATCGAACTCAAGACACAACAACATTACGACAAAAAATCACAGACCAACCTCCTACACCCGGATGTCTCCAACAACAATAACTCTTGGCTAAAGTGGGCTATGGTGCCCTATATATGACTACAAGACTTCGCCGTGTGGTGCTATTAAGTTAGACATGACCTGGGACTAAGTTATCTAAGTTATATAATTCTCTTTTTTCTCTCTCTTCGTTTCCATGAGTTAAAGTTCTTAAAGTCAGTGGCAGTCATGTATTTTGTGAATACCTTTAAGGGTATTCACTTCAAAAGATTACTATTCTCGAAACTACAAACAAGCTACATCTCATATTTTTTTACATCTTAATAAGAAAACACATTATTTAAAGTTGTATTAATTTTTACTGGGGATACGGAGGAAAAATGTCAGAGGCAAAAATATTTTAATGATGACTTCGGTAGAAGAATGTATGACTTTGACGAAGTAATGTACACACACACACACACATTGTGATACACGTAATTTTTGTTTGCTTTATGTATGGCTGGAATAGGGTGTTATATATATACTGCTGGAATCGGATTTCTGCAATTGGAAGTGATGGCGTGTTATATGTATGGCTGAGTATGATGCTGCACCTATGATTTTGACGAAGTGTTGTCTGTATGACTGTCGGGACGGGTCAGGTGTGAGGGCATGCGCTGTTGCAGCGCGTTGCTACATTCACCAGTTGGTGTGATGTATTCCCGCGTCCTCCTGTGCAATCCGTCGAGTAGCGTTTCACTCAGTCCCCATCACCACGAGATACCTCCCCTCATCTGCTGTGACCAGGTGGCATGTGGTCGACCAACATGACTCGTCAATCAGCTGGATTTTCAGAGACGAGAACACGGAATGTCGGGTCTAACTTCGTAAAATGGAGCAACATGGCCAAACAGTCTGACTTGGCGCTCTTGAATCATAGAAGTAACAAGACGCATCCAGTTTCTGAGTACAGTCATTTGTTGGATACGAAATACGACCAATGTTAACCCATAGTCTTGCGAAGCATCTTGGTACCAGAGGTGTTCACACGCTTCTAAGGGCCCCGGATACTGTCCACGTTTCACAACTATAGTGCGAAATTATCTGCTCGCATGTCAGCGGCCGGAGCAGCCAAGGTTTACGCCAAAGAGATCATCTACTGACAGGATCCTGAATCTTCGTGTACTCTTTGAACACAGGCGGAGTTTTCAGCAGGGGCTGCTTACAGCCTTTGTCGACATCCGAAAGGCATTTAATTCGGTGGACAGGTATGTACTTTGGAAGATTCTGGAGCTGCGAGGTATACTTCCTCAACTGATTGAGCTGATGATGGCGTAATGCACCGTAACAGTCAATACAGTTCGGATTGGGGACTCAACATCTTTTTCCCAGTTAGATCTGGTATTCATCAGGGTTGTGTCTTGGCTGCCGCTCTGTTCAATTCCTGCATAGACTGGATAATTGACCAAATGGTGGCTCGGCCGAATTGCGATGCACTAACTCGATTTTACTGATGACACAGTTATTTTGGTGAGTCTCTGGATGTCTAACGAAGTGGAACCAGTTGGCCTTAAAGTTTCTTGGGTTAATATAAAGATCCAGTCTTTTGTTGTCTTCTTGGAGGGCTCCACCTCGTCTTTTTCTGTGGTGGGTGAGAATGAGAAAGTTGTCGACTGCTTCATTTATCTCAGCATTGAGACTCATTGTGGCATTAGCTACAAGTCTGAAGTCCCAAAAAGAATTGGACCTGCTAATGTAGTTGCGAACTCATTGGACAAGGTTGTTTGACGCTGCCGATATCTATGCAGGAGAACAAAGGATCGGGTCTCTAGGTCTCTGGTCCTCCCTTCTTGTTCTATATTTGTGTGATATGGCTACGATAGTATCATATAATATACAGTTAGTATGTGAAACAGTATAGTTGTGCTTAGTTGTGTTGCAAGGTAATATTTATATAATACACACACACACACACACACACACACACACACACACACACACACACATATATATATATATATATATATATATATATATATATATATATATACATATATATATATATATATATATATATATATATATATATATATATATATATATATATATATATATATATATATATATACATATATATATATATATATATATATATATATATATATAGAGAGAGAGAGAGAGAGATAGATAGATAGATATACATACATACATACATACATACATACATACATACATACATACATACATATAAAGGCGTGATACGTTGTGTTTAGTTTGGTTATGATAAACTGCTCTCTGTATAACAATGAAGTGGTGTTATATCTATTTCTGTGATGCGATAATGTTTTTGTTTCTTTTGATGCAATGTCATATTTGTGTCTGCATCAGTGGTAGGATGTTTGTATATGAGTCTATAATAGGATGCTGTACCAAAAAGACAAGATGGCCGACATTAGCTGCCTAACTCGATTAATATTTCGTTTGTGAAAAGACGGACATTTGTTGAGATATAGCTTATCTCTAAAATTACTGCCAACGTAGTTATACAAGGATTAAAACGAACTGTCACTCTTCTAAACATTCCAACTTATTCTCACCACACAACCAAAATTAAAAACTACTCTGAAATATTACAAGATTGTTGACAAGTAGAATTAAAAAATAGCTGAGAATTCTTAAAGCAACAACACCCTTTACTAACCAGCAGAGTGCTATGATAAATCTTTACATAAATTTAGCTGCTACTTTAGATTATACTTCAACATGTTTTTCTTTGCCTCTTCTTATATTTCTTGCTCCTGCTTCCTCATCTCCTCCTCGTCGTACTCCTCCCTCTTTTCATTTGCCTTTTTACTGTTATTATATATGTGAATGTGAAAGCAGCTAGACCAATTTGTGTTGGAATAAGTGAATCATTTTGATAGCATTGGCATACACTCTTATCTAGACATATGCTGTACTTGTCAGATATCAGCGATTTACACTTATTCACTCGTAAGAAACACACAAACACCCATACACACACACACACACACACACACACACACACACATACACACATATAGATATATATACACTTACACACATGCACACAGATACACTCGTACTCAGATAACATGTACACATAGTTCCATAGCCGTACTTAAAACTATTCACATACATACAGAGAAAAATACAGGCACACGCACAAAAACAGAACGAAAACAGGGATACTCGGGCGTGAGTGTAACCCACTTAATACTGTTAACATGCATGCTTGTTATATTATCATCAATATGACATTTGAAGTGGTGAGCTGGCAGAATCGTTAGCACGCTGGACGAAATGCTTAGCAGTATTTCACCTATTGTTGCGTTCTGAGTTCAAGTTCCACTGAGGTCGACTTTGCCTTTCATACTTTCGGGGTCGATAATTTAAGTGCCAGTGAAACACTGGGGTCGATGTAATCCACTCACCCCTCTCCCAAATTTCAGGCCTTGTGCCTATAGTAGAAAGGATTATTAATATGGCATATAAGGAGGTGAGTTGGCTAAATCGTTAGCACGCCGGGCAAAATGCTTAGCGGCATTTCGTCAGGCTTTATGTTCTGAGTTCAAATTCAGCAGAAATTGTCTTTGCTTTTCATCATTTCAGGGTCGATAAAATAAGTACACCTTGGTTGAGTGTCATGTACTATAACCTTTGGATTGGATTTTGTATACGAAAACTGAAAGAAGGTCGTGATATGTGTACGTGTGTCTGCGTGTGTGAGTGTGTGTGCATGCGCGCACGTATGTTTGTTATTGAGTTTGTGTTTGTCTCTCACCACTGCTGGAAAACCGTTCTTCATGTGTTTACGTCCCCGTAACTTAGCGAGCGGTTCGGCAAAGGAACCGATAGAATAAGTACGAGGCTTAAGAAACAAACATTGGGGTCGTTTTCTTCGACTAAAATTTTTCAAAATGGTGTCCAGCGTGACCAAAGTCTAGTGCGAGAAACAAGTAAAAGCTAAAACAAGACAAAGCTAATACGAAGAATAAAACACTTGATAATATAGAAATAGATGTTGCTTAAATATGCATTTATTTCAATATGATACCACGCTATTTTTTAAAGAGTTCTTTTACATTGTCTCTATATCTACATTTTACCAACGTGTTTGGTGCATGTATGTATGTATGTATGTATGTATGTATATATCCATATATATATTTATATACATATATACTTATACATGTATACATATATATATATATGTGTGTATATATATATATATATATATATATATATATATATATATATATATATATATATATATATATATATATATATATACATACATATATATACATATATACACACACACGCATATATATGAGCATATATGTATATATATATATATATATATATATATATATATATATATATATATATATATATATATATATATATATATACATATATATATATTATATATACATGCATACACACACACTCACATGCACACGCATATTTTGCATTTCACGTTATTTACTTCTTTGTTTCCATTTGTCGTCTTCCTGTCATATTGAATCTAAAATATTCACTATTTTATCATTTGTCTTTAAAACATGTTCCTTCATCTGCTGCGCTTGTGGCAAAATCTCGAAAAGATCATTATTATTATTATTATTATTATTATTACAATTATTATAATCACTAATATTACCATTAGTACTACTACAGCTAATCATTAAATGTTAGTAGAAGTATAGATGTGGCTTTTCTGATATTGCTTCTCGTAAAAACTAGTGAATTTCAAGGCACAACACAAAATAAATATGGCAGTTAAACAACAGTTAAAGCCTATCATGGCCAATTCTTCCAAGTAATAACTATACATTGGTTTCACAAATACTTTCAGGCTGATGTTTGAAGTGCTTTCATCTTGCAAACACGTATAAACACCCGAATCAGTGACCTTAGCATTCTTAATTGTGAGCCGATTTGAAATTTGCTTAATACGTCTGCCACGATGCTTTTTGACTATTTGGTTGTTTGGAAGAAGCCACGTTAGATTCTGTTTTTTCCATGAATTGCAAATAAAGGAAATAGAGTTTCCTTCTGGAACAGTACTATCTGTTGGTTCAATACTTAAAATATCGGTTGATTGCAAATAAAACGCCTCGTTTATTCCGATGATAGTAGAGAAACCGGTTATTATGTATAATAGGCTTCTTGTGACAGCAACTTTAGAAAAAGACATCTTTTCTGGAAAACATGAAAGAATATGGTCATTGTCATAATAAAACAAAAAAGTTGTACAGTGTGCATATGTGTGTGTGTATGTGTGTGTGTGTGTGCGTATGTGTATGTGTTTGTATGTATATATATATATATATATATATATATATATATATATATATATGCACACACGCATACACACACACATACGTATATACATAGGGAAAAACAATTAGAAGAAAATGGAGAATAAATGGATGTAATTACTGATTTATTTGCATGTTGTAGAAAGATGACTTTTTTTTTTAAATAGAAAAATTAACAAATAAATTAGAAGTTGAAAGCTCAAAAAAGTTAAGAAACAAAACGTAAGAAAAACCTACATATATGTTTCTGTCAAACCAATATGGAGATGGGAATCTCCAAGACATGTTGGCTAATGTCAAGGATATTGCCACATTCATACTATTTTATGGCTGGACTTCTTCAGGGTTCAAAAAGACCTGACTCCACTTAGGTGATCATTGTATCTTTTCAAGGACAGACAGACAGACAGACGGGCAGGTAAGCAGATAGATAGATAGATAGATAGATAGATAGATAGATAGATAGATAGATAGATAGATAGATAGATAGATAGATGGGTAGGTAGGGAGGGAGGGAGGGAGGGAGGAAGGAAGGGAGGTAGATAGGTAGGTAGGTAGGTAGGTAGGTAGGTAGGTAGGTAGGTAGGTAGGTGGGTATCTAGATTAATAGATAGATACATTTTTTTATTAGCCACACATGGCTCAACAAAGTGGGACGAATACAATGTAGAGCTTTTCTTTTTAGGAGGGGGAAGGAAGAGAAAAAAAAGTAGGGGTGGGTGTCGATCAAAAGGGATCGTAGGAAGGAAAACAGGGGGGAGTTCGATCAAAAGGGACCGAGAAAAAAAAAGCGATCAATAGGGATCGTGTATCACAGTAATGTTCTCGTGTAAAAAGAGGGGAGGACAGTATAGATTTAGCCGTGGAAAGAAAAGCCTACGGAAAAGACCACGGTAACCTTCGTCAATATTGTCATTGCAGAAACTATAACAGTAAGTGACTCTCTTTTGCCTTTTTGTTTTTTGTCTGGATTTTTATATACATACATTTAATTACCTGAGCGAACGGATCTGCTTCGCGAAGACACAATTTGGATTATAACACCCTCTATAGACAATGTATATACATGTTTGTACCTATAATTTAGTATGTATCCCAATCAAAAAGAATATTTGCAACAGTGACCGTATCGACTCAACTTACCCACACAAGAAATGCAGTCAAGTTTGTTGTTTCTGTGTTGTCTTCATTTACTATTCTTAAACGGGCTGCAAATGACGTAATTTTAACAATGATGTTAACCGCTAGTATTGTGACGTGTATCACACATTCGTATCATGTAACCGCTATGATGACAGTATCTTTAGCACACACCGCCTTAAAACTACATCAGAAACCTTTTCAACCACGGCGTACGAGATTTAGTAGGCTGATGGTTCAGCTGCACCTTCCCTTCCACACACGACGAGCTTGATGAGCAACGCCTATTCTTGCCAGGATTTTTAAGTGAATTATCGAAAAAATGCAGTTCTCTCATCAGCCTTCCTGTGTTTACCTTCCCCACGATGCGTCTTTATTGATGATACTCCTCTACCGTAGATGGACTCGTTCTCCTATCGTGGAAGCTCGATCTCTAATACTGGACTCTTTGACGAGGAGATGCTCCATCAGATCAACTTGGCCTCTGCACCTTTCAGAAGGCTCAACGAACGAGTCTTTCAAAACAAGAAGCTTAGAGCAAGTGCAAGGATCTCCGTTTATAAAGTTGTCTCTGCGTCCATCCTCCTGTACGGGTCTGCGCGTTGGACCCTTAATCGGCGCCAGATCAGACAGCAAGAAGTGTTTCACATTAGATCGCTCCATACCGAAACCCCGCTGAGGCCTGGGATCAAGAACTCTGAGGCATGCGTCTTTAGTCCCCTTCTCCGCTGGGTTGACCATATGATCCGGATGCCGGATAGCTGGCTCTCAAAGATGATCCTCTTCAGCGAGATCGAAACTGAAGGTGAGCCTCATGAAAGCCCAAATCTTTGTTTCATGATCATCTCAACCGGTTTCTTATCTTATGCGATCTCCCAATTAGTCGGCGATAGGGAAAATAGTGCGCCCTGTTCTCTCCTTATGTGAAAAGTTAACTTTTGATCAATTCGGTAGAAATCGAATAAACACATTCGATTTAATCAATTCCACATTTATCATTGTTCCCAGTGAAAAGGGAATTATACACGCGTTCAATTGTTTTGGAGGTACTCTAGCTAGTAACTACTGAACCCAAGCTGTAGATTCCTCAGAAGGAAGCGTGTGTAAAAATAATGCCATTGAAATGAGGCGATAATTCCTGTTGAAAACATTCATTAACTGGAAATGTTGGCAACTGGAATTGACTGACATATGACATCTCTTGGAATGTATGGCACACCAACTTATTGGAGACCGTTGTTGTAAATGTTTGAAAAATAGCTATTACATACTTCCTTCTAATTTGCCTTTTCCATTTCCTCCTCTTTCTTCTTCTAGTTCTTGTTCTTTTCTTCTTCTTCTTCTTCTTCTTCTTCTTCTTCTTCTTCTTCTTCTTCTTCTTCTTATTCTTCTTCTCCTTCTTCTTCTTCTCCTTCTCCTTCTCCTTCTTCTTCTTCTTCTTCTTGATCTTCCAATTCTTCCTGTTACTCCAAGTGCTGTTGTTGTATTAGTGAAATCAGAAGATAATGTGTTGTTGTCTTTATGGAAAATAACAATGTAGATTGGTGAATGTCCTGATAGCAGTGGTGGTAGTTGGGGTAAGTGTTTCAGTGCCGCTTCTGGGGGTATGGTGGTGGTGGTAGTTGTAGTGGGGGTTATGTTTCTAGTGGTGGTGGAGATGGTGGTGGTGGTGGTAGTTGTGGTGATGGCGCTGGTGATGGTGGTTGTGTGGTGGTGTTAGCGGTGGCAGTGTCGTTGTCGACGACGGTGACGACAACGATAATGACAACGACAACGATTAGGAAGGAGGAAGAGGAGGTGGAAGAGGAGGAGGACGATGACGACGATGATGACGATGATAATAACGTCGGTGATGATGGTGGTGGTGGTGGTGTTATTAGTGGGGACGGTGGTGTAGCAGTGGTAACGGCGATGACTATGAAGATGGTGGTTTTCGTGGATGAGTGGATGGTGGTGGTGGTGGTGGTGGTGGTGGTGGTAATAACGACAACGACGACGATGATGATTACGAGAATAACGATAGAAGACATGTCGCTGATGATGATGGAGTGTTGTTACTTTTATGTATGTTCTTCCCTGGGTGTCATATACTGTCAAAATCATGTGTATGTGTGCGTAAATATCGTATAGATAGATCACAGCCTATCGACTTCAAACGAAATAAGAAACAAAAAAAGCAAGGAAAGGAAAGTTAAGTCTAGAAAAATAAGACGGAATGGTTAAGCTAAGCAGCTAAGCATAGAATTCCTTTGATCATTGGTTTACGTGAACAAGCTTGACTGGAAGCTATGTTACAACACTTTCTGCATATATCACTTCTGGTTCCCTTAGGATACACAAGTCTATGAAATATAATATCTGATATAAGCTTGGTGTTCGGTGCGATAGCAATGACCAGCAGAAGTTACCTCTGTTGGTCTACAATAGTAGAAATGGATGGAATGTTTCATGACATCTCTTTGGTGTGTTTCTCTTTTTATGACCTTAGGCTTAATGTCTTCTTTTTTTTTTCTTAATTAAAAATCCCTTCAGTTACAGTTTTTATCTCTGTATTAAGTTGACTGAGAAGGTTGTCAGTGACAGAAAAAAAGTCGATGAGGGCAAATACGACGAAACCAAACAATAGGGGCACGATCCAGAACACAACTGTGTATTATTAATCTTTCTTAACTTTGACTTTTTTTCTTGTTCATATTTATATATGGTAAGGCGACGAGCTGGCAGAATCGTTACCCGCCGGAAAAATTGCTTAGCGACATTTCGTCCGCCTATACGTTCTGAGTTGAAATTCTTCGGAGGTCGACTTTACCTTTCATTATTTCAGGATCCATAAAATAAGTATCAGTTGAGTATTTGGGTCGATGTAATCGATTTATCCCCTTCCCCAAAACTGCTGGCATTGTGCCAAAATTTGAAGTCAATATTCTTATGAGATACGGAGAAGGCTCGCGATAGCGAGGCAAGCGGTACAAGATGTGGAGAACATCTGGAAGAGTCGTGGCGTGTCAATGCTGCTGAAGATAAGGCTACTTCGGGCTGCCGCATTCTCTATTGCGACATACGGCTGCGAGTCGTGGACGATGTTGAAGGCAGACGAGAAAAAAGTGAACACTTTTGAAATGTGGTGTTACCGCAGAATCCTTAGTGTGTCGTGGACGGAGAGAAGGACGAACAACTGGGTACTAGAAAAGTTCGGTTGCGAGATGACGCTTCGGCGAAACATCATGAAGTGGAAACTACAGTTCTTTGGCCACGTCATGTGCCGGGATAGACTTGAGCGAACGATCATAACAGGCAAAGTAAACGGCAGACGTAAAAGAGGCAGACCACCTACTTCTTGGCTGAAAGACATTGCAGCCACAGGATTGTCTTTATTCTCAGCTGTCCATAGGGCAGAGGACAGAAGAAGGTGGCAAGACTTCGTGATGACCACAGCATCGCATAGTGCGACACCTGACTAGAAGAAGAAGAAGATTAGTATATGGTGAAGGCAGCGAGCTGGCAGACACACGCTGGTTCCCTCTCTCATTTTTCCATTTCTTATTTCTTTTTCTTTTACTTTTTCACCAACCTTTATTTTCAATTCTACTTATTGTGGCTACATGCCGTATACTTACTCAAACCAATGGTGTATGTATATTTAAGTAATTCACGTGTGCCCTATTTTTTTCGTACTAATTTTTTCACACTGCTTCTGCTACCAGAGTGATGAGGCGAGCTTCTCCACATAGTTTGATTTCTTGATTTCTCTGAATCAGCAGCTATATACCGCGAAAACTCTCGAGTATCTGGTTAGTGAACCGGCTAAAATAAATAATTGCATTATTGCACTTTACCTCTGTATTGAGTACTTTTTCTCTCAGTCGTTCCTGAACGATGGACACGCACATATATAAATTCTCCTTAAAATGACGCGCATCGAGAAATAACCGAGACTTGGTCTGACCTAGCCCTAGGTTTTCTGTTTTTATCACCGTTTAGCTATTTCGTGTTTGTTTTAATCCGAAGCAAAAACACTTTTTTGAAAGTGCTTGATAGAAATTAACTAGGGATGCTAAAGATTAAGTCATATAACTTTGGTCCGACATTGTTGAGGTTGGGGAGAATATAAGATTCTATAGTGGACACACTAGGATATTAGAATTGTGAAGACTGTAGTTACCACGAGTTTGAATGACGTCAATAGAATAGCCGAAGATGAATCAGCATTGGCTATTCAGCGATGACGTGTTTATGTGTCTACTGTGCGCTTGTGGTGTGTGTATGGATATATATGGTAAGATTTACAGCAAGGTCGGAAGAGATGATGTAAAAAAAGAATAACAAAATAAAATAAAATAAAAAGGAATAAGCTAAATGAAGTATAAAGAAAGCATTAAACACAAATAAATAGATAAATAAACTGATGAATAAAAGTGTGGGTGGAAGCGAAGGGTAGACAAATGAATAATGAGAAAATGAACGCCAACGAAATGCGCACCAGAAAAGATGAACGGGTAAGGAAACGCTTATGCCTCATTTAAAATCCTATCTTCTCGATATCCGGCTATTTATTACTTTCTGCCATGGAAGCGGGGAAATTCCCGTGGCAGTATCTCATCAGAGAGTGACAAACGGAAGAAATTAGTTAGTTAGACAGAGAGGCAGAATCAAGCAGCGACACAAGAATAACAGATATCTTTTCAAGTTAGAAAAAGGGGGTTTTGTTTTTATTGCTATTTTTTTTTTGTGGTTCCTTCTGTTGTTGCTAATGTTGTTGTTGTTGTTGTTGTTATTGTTGTTAATGGTATTGTCGTTTATGCTGTTAACGTACTGTCGATAGTTATTAGTGTTGTTGTTGTTGATGATGATGACGACGACGACGTCGACGGCGATGACGGCGATGATGATGATGATGATGATAAAATGATGACGACGACGATAACGATGATGATAAAGATTAAGATGAGGAGGAGGAAGAAGGAGGGGGAAGAGGAGGAGGAGGAGGAAGGGGGAAGGAGGAGGAGGAGGAGGAGGAGGAAGGAGGAGGAGGAGGAGGAGGAGGAGGAGAAAGACGATGACGACGACGACTACAACGACGATGACAATGACGATGACAATGACGATGATGATGATGATAAAGATTAAGATGATGATGATGAGGAGGAGGAGGAGGAGGAGAAAGACGATGACGACGACGACTACAACGACGATGACAATGACGATGACAATGACGATGATGACGATGATAAAGATTAAGATGATGATGATGATGATGATGATGATGATGATGATGAGGAGGAGGAGGAGGAGGAGGAGGAGGAGGAGGAGGGAGGGAGGAGGAGGAGGAGGAGGAGGAGGACACGACGACGATGACAATGACGATGATGAGACTTTTGCTATTTTTGTTTTGTTTTTTGTTTTTTTTCCAGCTGGCAACAAAACCAGTTGTGCTGACAGTCGGTGGCAGTCTCCATTGACTTGTTAATCAATATTGACAGATTCCAAAATGTGATTGAAATAGACGCTGTCACACAACAGACATATTTCACTTCCCAAAGATTCTGTTTAACTTTCACAATTGGTTTATTGAAACATTTTGTTATTCCAACTGTAAAAAAAAAAAAAAAAAAAAAAAAACAAAGTAAAAATTCTCTTTGGTGAAGCATAAACAAATTTGAAAACAACTGTGATCAACACCAGCCACCACCACCACCACCACCACCACCGCTGCCACCACAAAGTTACTATGATCTGTCTCTGTGAGCAGACTTCACTATGATCTGTCTTAATTTCCTTTTTACACCTCGTTGTAATAATCAACTCATTTTGTGTCCCCCTCCCCATCATCACCTCTGCCAGTACCACTATGGCCACTGTGGCTAATATTAAAACAAATATTTAGCCTTTTTATTGTCGCTGTCTTTGCATGTGTGTGTATTTGTTTGTGTCAATGAATTTAACTTACGTTTCTTTTTATTTTGTAACAGCAGTAACAGCGGTAGTAACATCACTTTCATCATCATCATCATCATCGTCATCATCGTCATAATCACCACCTCCATCATCATCATCATCGTCGTCATCGTCATCATCATCATCATCGTCATCGTCATCATCGTCATCACTGTTGTTATATTCATCACCGTCGTCTTAATGATCACTGTCATAGCCACTAGTCTAACCACCGTACCATCCTAGTCCTACTCATCATTATCACTAACATCCTCATCACCACCCTTATCGTCGTCGTCGTCATCGTCGTCGTTGTCATCGTCATCATCATCATCATCATCATCATCATCATCATCATCGTAAGCTACCCTCATCGTCTACTACTTTACGATGGTGTTTTTATTACTACTGTAGTTATGTGTATGCCACATGTCTTCTATTTTTGACCAAAGAGGGTACCATGTTTCTGCAACAGCTGGTGAGGGGCACCTTGGTCCATTTCGGCTTTGTATTAATGTGCCAGCTTTCTTACTCCACGCTGTCCACAGAGCGTACACTTGTTCATATCCAGTAAAATCTAATTTGTTGTATACAATCTTATACATTGTCTGTGAGACGAGCAGGAAATCGCGTTACATTCCAACACGTGCGTAAACCTCAACTATGTATCTTTTATTTGTTTCAGTCATTAGACTGCGGCCATGCTGTAGCACCGCCGTGGAGAATTTTTTTTCGAATGAATCAATCGACCACACGACTTGTTTTTTTTTTGTCTTTTTTAAGCCTGGTACATGTTTAACCGGTCCCTTTTTTGCCGAACCGGGGACGTAAACACACCAACACCGTTTATCAAGTGGTGGTGCGGGACAAACACAGCTACATACACGCACGCACACACACAGGCACACACAATGGTCTTATTTCCGTTTCCGTCTACCAAATCCACGCACAAGGTTTTGGTCGGCCCGAGGCTATAGTAGAAGGTACTTGCCCAACGAGCCAAGTGGGACTGAACCCGGAACCATGTGGTAGGAAAGCAAGCTTCTTACCACTCAACCACGCCTCTACCTATGTATGTACACGTGCGTGTCTGTGTATGTATAATTACGAATGTTATGAAGGCTGGTTTGCTTCCCCACCTCTTTTATAAACTTTTCCAATTAGAGATAAAATTTGGTGATTTTCAGGGCCTAGAGCACAGTTTCTCATGATTGAGCTTGTTGATATCTTCATGCCGCATGTCCAAATTTAGCTGAAGTCGACGTTGTCTTTCATCCTTTCGGGGCTGAGAAAATAAGTAACGGTTGAGTACAGGGATCGATGCAATCGACTTACCTCCACCCCTGAAATTGCTGGCCTTGTGCAAAAATTTGAAACCAATATTTTCATGAGGCGTGAGTTACTTTAGAATGTGGCTGTTAAGTAAGTGACATGGGGATAATACTTGCAATAAATTTTTAATTAAAACGCCTTTTGAATATACAATTTGTCTAATCATGATTAGGCATACGTTAATGTTTTGTTGTTGCTTCTGTTGTTGTTTTAGTCAATAGTTGGGTTTGGAGAGAAATCAAAGTGAGATGTGGAGGGAAAATGTTGAAAAACACCGGATTACACATAATGATATGCCGGGAGGATAGGAAACGGAAGTATCGTATGATCTCAGAGTTGCAATACACAGCATGCTTGGTTCAGAAAAGCAGAAGCAGTTGTAAAAGCAGAAAGGCGTCAAAGATTTATGAGCTCGCGCGCGCGAGAGAGAGAGAGAGAGAGAGAGAGAGAGAGAGAGAGAGAGAGAGAGAAAGAGAGATGGAAAGAGAGAAGGAGAGAGAGGGAGAGAGGGAGCAAGTGCAGAGAGAGCTGGGGTATGTAGCATTTCGTTGCTAGATGAAGTACCATTGACTCGTTAGCCATGCTAATTTGACGCTGACCGTGCACTCTGTCAGTCTCAATATTCATTTTTGCCAGCTGAATGGATATATGTAACGTGAAGTAAAGTACGTTGCGAAAGAACGCAACACACCTCTCGGACCAAGAATCGAATCTATGAGCTTACGATGGAGAGCCAAGTTAACTGACTGGTAGGACACGCGCCTAGGAAGATCTCAGTTATGTAATATAGTGATTACATGATTAAAAAGAACTACACCCGTCATTTGCAAGTGGATGACAGCACTATGCACTGCGTGAACTTTCGTTAATTGTATTAGATACTCGTGTAGTAGCAAGTTGACGCAAACAACCTTTGGGACCTCCCGCCCTTGATCCAACGAAGTGCTCAGGTTGTGACTACAAGATAGAGAGAGAGAGAGAGAGAATACTGTGCCAGCATTGAACAGGTACTTTATTTGCTGACCCAAAACGATGAAAGACAACTTTGACTTCCGTGGAATTTGAACAGAGACAGCCTTGACAAATGTCGTAACACATTTTATCCGATACTGCCAACCGTCCAATTATATGATGTTTAGTCCCAGGTCAGCCCTTGCCAGACACATGGATGGATCAAAACCATTCATGTCACGACAGTTCTTTGCTATTCAGATAAAAGCTTTCTCAGATTATATTTTTCCATTTGTCCTTCACGTTTTTAATAACAGTATAGTGTGAATTGAGAGGGGAGTTAGTCACTATGTAGAGCAGAGTGAGTGAGTGACTGTGTAAAATCTTCCTCATTGGGTCCCATTATTTAATGGTTTGAATACGTTAAAGAGTGAACTCAGTTATTACAAGGAAGGTAATAATTTTTCTATAATACATTGTGGGATTAGACATTTTTTATTTGAAATTAAGATATTGTAAGGAAAAAGATGAGATGCATAGAAATCACTTAGTTTGTTTTTTATTATTTAATTACATTAAGGCGACGAGCTGGCTGAGTCGTTAGCACGCTGGACGAAATGCTTAGTGGTATTTCGCCCGTCGCTACGTTCTGAGTTCAAATTCCGCCGAGGTCGACTTTGCCTTTCATCCTTTCGGAGTCGATAAATTAAGTACCAGTTGAACACTGGGGTCGATGTAATCGAGTAGTCCCCTCCCCCAAAATGTCAGTCCTTGTGCCTATAATAGAAAGGATTAATTACATTACGCTGTCATTAAAGAATTAAAGGTCTGTAGATCTGAGGTGAGTCGATTACAGTGTATGTTTATTGCAGAGCTTGGGAATTGTATGAATGATGATTTTTCGGAAAAGCTTGCATGGTGACTAGTAATGTGCTAGCTATTTCTCAGGCAGAGAGGTCGTCGTATTACAAGCATGAGAGACTTGAACATGAAACCACTTGAGTTGGCTAATGTTGTAGCCTGTTGATAAATGAGTGTTTTCTAAATAAATTAAATGGCGTAGTCGAGGATGCGGTCATATTTTTAAGATGGAAGAAAAGGAAAAGCGATATAAAATGGTTATGTATGAGATTAGAAACCATACCACTAAATTTATTAGTCAACCATTTATGTCTTAGTCTGCAGCATCTACTGTTTATGATTATTAATTTGTGAGCATAATCAAAGCTAAACAGAAAATTGAGATGAGGAAAAAAAAATGAATGACTTGCAAAACGGCAATAAATTGTGGAATTATTAATGAAAACGTAGTTGTGTGGAGATGAATTTAGTGAGTAAATTTAATCTATTGAGTTAACCTCTCAACTTGGCGTAAAAAAGACAGTTTTCAATTAAGTTACAAATTGAATTGATTTTAAACAGAGAAGATACAAATTGCAAAAGTTGGCACAATTTATGATGTAGCTTAAAAAAAAATTCATTGTTCATAAACTATAATTAAAATTTTGGGTCAAAATGTTACATTATTAATAAAACATAAGATTTATTTTATAAGGTAACGTTATATATTCTAATCTGGTGTTTCCATATGTTCCATCATGCATTTTCTAACCAGACTCAGATATTTAATAGATTCTCATGTCAGTGCTTAGTCTTTTTCTTTCTCTCTTTTCTTTCAAAATGCATATGTGTGTGTGTATAAGTATGTGTGTATGAATATGTGTATGTGTATGTAAGTGAATACATTTTGGGTCATTCAGTTTCTTAATATCTAACTGTAAATCAAATGTCAGTTGACGGCCCCAGAATCACAAATAATGCATCTATTTTGTATGTTTAAGTGCAGAGAAATTTTTTTTCCTTCTGCTTTCTTTTCGCTGTCGTTTGAATATTTAAGCTATTCTGGGAAATTTCAGTTATACTTGTCAGCTATTTGTTCCATTATACCTTTAATATAAGGCTGTGAGCTGGCAGAACCGTTGGCACACCCGACGAAATACTCAACGGTATTAAGTCTGTCATTACGTTCTGAGTTCAAATTCCGCCGAGGTCGACTTTGCCTTTCATCCTTTCGGGGTTGATAAATTAAGTACCGGTTGCGTACTGGGGTCGATCTAATCGACTCCCCCCCCCCCCAAAAAAAAATATCTGGGCCTTGTGCCTAGAGTAGAAAAGAACCGTTGGCACGCCGGAAAAATATTTAACGGTATTTCGTTCGGTGTTCAAATTCCTCGATTTTGCCTTTCATAATTTAAGAGTCGATAAAATAAATACTAGGTGAGCAGTGGGGTCAACGTAATCGATTTCCCCTCCCCTCAAAACCTGCTGGCCCTGTGTCAAAGTTTGAAGCCATTGTACCATTATACTTCAATATATAGCAGTAATAACATTGGTATTCAAAATACATTTAATACACACACACGTATATAAATGCACACACACATACATATATAAATACACACTCACAAACACAAACACATATAGTTACGGTATATTATGGTATAAATGTCCAATCGTACCCCCTCTTTGTTGACTCCGACTGCCACATTCTGTTGGCGAATAAGCTTTGCTGTTCGGTACAGTTACTGCATATCTCTTGCTCAGAGATTTAAAACTAGTTGTTTTTTTTTTTCTCTTTACGAGATCAGCGTCTGTGTGTCGCTTTAAAAAGTATACAGTATGAGCAAGTCGAATAAGCCCTCATCACTTGCCTGTGATTACCTCACACCGAAGACGGGAAACAACTCAGAAACCTAGGTCTGTGAGTATCACGAAGGCTAGCAATGGGAGCTCATACTACACGGACACAAACTGTGTGTCGGTACCCAGCTGGAAAACATGTTTTCCTGGGGTTAAATAGTAGTAAGATCGTCTTGTGTAGGACTGCCACATTCTGTTGGCAAATAAACTATATGATATATATGTGTGTGTGTGTGTGTGTGTGTGTGTATGTGATATTCATACATATAGCAAAATGTATACCAAAATATATATTAGATATTCATATATGTATTTGTATGTGTGTGGAGAGAGAGAGAGAGAGAGAGAGAGAGAGAGAGAGAGAGAGAGAGAGAGACTATTATATGAAAGTTCGAAATTAGGTCCAGTTCTTCTTTTCCTGAGATGCAACACGAGAAGTGTATGAAAAGTTTTGAGCCTTGAAGTCTTGTACCTTCATCAGAAGTCTTGTACCATGTTTATTTAATTTTTTTTTTAGGCTTTTCATACACCCTGAGATTTTTTCAACTGTAAGTATGGAAAACAATTAAATTTTGAAAAAATTAGAAGAAAAGTTTTTTAAAAGAATATTTGCATAGTATTCAAATACAAGGGGCATTTTCCTTATTTCTGCCTGTCTCTCTTGTTTACTCTTGTGGGTTCGAGGTCGTTGTGTGAGTGGCGTTACAACGACCTCAAACCTACAAGAGTAAACAAGAATGATACAAGCAATCAATTTTTTATCTATATTTCTTTCCCTACGTAGCAAAAATAAACTAAATCCTACAGTTAATTCTTAATTAATTCAAAGAAAACAGCAAATAATTTTAAGATAACAATGAATAATTCCCAAATTTCATTTATACACTTTAAAAGAGGACATTCTTCTTATCTTTGTTAGCAGAAAAGAGCCAACTATGGATAAATGTTTCGGTTCATTTAAGTTCGTCAGCATAACGCAGTCTACTCAAGCCGGCAGATCAGTGGATAGATTCTTAAATATGCAAAAAATAGTTACGTACAATTTTTGGCTAAGAATAATTTTCGTAATTCCGTCCATCTTCTTTACCCACAAGTTTTGGAATGTTCGTGGGAGTAGAGTTCTTAGGCACCGCCTTCATAGGGTCCTATAAGAAGCAACCGCCAATAGACTTTCCACCCGGATTCTCAAGCGTGACCAACTGAGACTGATTATTATCCTACCATCTCGTCCTTGGTCTAGCCCTGTTGGGTCGGCTTAAAGAATCCACGTTGCGATTCTTTCCCTGCGACATTCTAATCACATGCGTGTAGTAACGGAGTTATGACATGTGTATGCATGCGTATATATACTTGTACGTGTGTGTGTGTGTGTGTGTGTGTGTGTGTGTGTGTGTGTGTGTTTGTGTGTGTGTGTGTGTGTGTGTGTGTGTGTGTGTGTGTGTGTGTGTGTGTGTGTGTGTGTGTGTTTGTTTATGTGTGCATATGTTTGCACGTTCATATATTTCTTTATCTTCCTAACTCTTTATTCATCTCCCCGTCAGTTTATAAAGCAAATTGTAGACATATTTTACAGCCGGCAATTCAACTATATTAAGACAAAAATACAGAAATTACACGCATAAATATTTTTCCTTTCAAATGTAATACGTCTCTGTGTATGTACGTGCATATCTGTGTGAATGAGTGATTGAGTCAGTCAGTCAGTCAGTGTGTGTGTGTGTGTGTGTGCGTGCATATGTGCGTGTGAGTGTGCGCGCGTGTGTGAATGTGTGTATGTACTTGTGTGTTTGTGCGCGCGTGCGAACGCATATATGAGACTATGAACAGTCAAATGGATACGGAAGAGAATCCCTACCCAACAGATTCATATCCTGTCAGTAGAAATGCAGTAGCCAAGGCGCTCAAGTGCACCCTCGTCGGCTACAGACGAAGAATACCGTATCTTGATCATTAAAGAAGGACTTTGTTCGAAACTTCGAAGAATCTTCTCCAAAGTGCATAGGAAACCTTACACTTAAACTGTAGAATGGTCCGCCGTGTCAGACTTTAAATGGATTTTGCAAAGTAGAGGTAACTCCAGCATGTCCATGACTCTTTTTTTTTAGTTGATTTTGTTTATCATTTAGCGAAACTAATTAATTAATACGCCCGTTTCCTTTCATAATGGTTAAGTATAATTTGAGGGAGATTAGCCTGCAGCTTTTTGTACATCACGCCGTTATGTATACCTCACTAGTAAGCATATATAGTTTGATGGTTGAGCTCTTCGCTTTTATAGCAGTTTATGTTCGCCCCAATAGTTATTTATGATACAATACTTAGTAGTGATATCTACAACAGTTCTTTATTGTTACAATAGTCGCTATTGACCAAGTTGTCGGTTGCTATAACAACATTGGTGGTGAATAGAGTTTCTGTATTACTGGTTGCGTTGGTGTTGGTAGTTATTGAACCCGTATGTGGTCCTAGTATTTGTTGGTCGTTATAAAATTTAGTAAGTGAGAATACATTAAAAAACAGAAACTATATTTGCTTTTATTTGTTAACTTTCATTAATATTGGTTTCAAATTTTGACACAAGGCCAGCAGTTTCAAGGGAGAGAGTTGGTCGTTTAAATCGACACCAGTATTCAACTGCTGCTTATTTTATCGACCCCCTGAAAGGATGAAAGGCAAAGTCAATCTTGGCAGATTTTGAACTCAGAACGTAAAGACGAACGAAATACTGCTAAGCATTTTGTCCGAAGTGCTAACGATTCTGCCAGCTTTCTGCCTTCACCTTCAGTGAGTCAAAGCAAAGGCGGTAAGCTGACAGAATCATTAGCATGTGGGACAGAAATGCTATGCAGTCTTTCTTCCGACTCATTACGTTCAGAGTTCAAATTCTCCTGAGGTCGGCTTTGCCTTTCATCCTTTCGTAATCGATTAAAAAGTATCATTTGAGCACTGGCGTCGGTGTAATCGACCAGTTCCCTCCCACAAAATCTCAGGCCTTGTAATTATAGTTGAAAGACAGAAAATATTGCTTTCTACTCTAGACAAAAGGCCCTAAGTTTTGGGGGAGGACAGTCAATTAGATTGACCCCAGTACGCATCTGGTACTCAATTTGTTGACTCCGAAAGGATGAAAGGCAAAGTCGACCTCGGCGGAAATTGAACTCTGTCTTTACATTCTGAGTTCAAATTCCGCCGAGGTCGACTTTGCCTTTCATCCTTTCGGAATTGATAAATTAAGTACCAATTACGTAGTGGGATCGATATAATCGTCTGGCCCCCTCCCCCAAAACTTCGGGCCTTGTGCTTAGGAGTAGAAAAAAATATCGAGTCGAATATTACAAAGGATAAATGTAGATCATGCCATCGATCATTTGCTTTTATGAGTGCCTTGTGGTTGCTGTTGATACCCCCCCCCGCTTGTTTCTGTTGCTGTTGCTGGAGTTACTTCAGCTACATTATTTCTAGGTCGATGAGAGATCAAATCAGCCACTAGCCATGCTATGTTTATTGTATGTCCGGGCTTTTAATGTTGGTGGTTGACTCGACATTTTGGCTCAAGATTTTCTCAAGGTACAGACGTTGGCTTGACCGAATCGTTAGAGCGTCGAACAATACACCTGTACAATTCATTTGGTTCTTATGTTGTAAGTTCAAATCCTTTCAATGTCAACTTTGCCATTTATCCCTTTGTGGATCGATAAAATAAAGTACCAGTCAAGCACTCGGATCTAAATAATATTCTTAAACCATCAGGATATGAATGGATTCATAGTGTAGGATTGATATAAAGATTATTTACACAGCAAATTCATTCTCAAATCTGTGACTGATCAAGGTTGTCTTCCATTTTAAAACTGATAGCTGAGTTCGTTGAGGGAATTTTTCTGCTTCAGTCATCTTATTGAATGAAAACGTAAGAGCTCCTTTGCAATCCCTAATTAAAACACAGCTACATTTGTAGTTGTTTAGCACTAGATTATCTGTGATCATGAAGAAATATAATCAAAGGCACCCCAACCATGAGCATCCCGTCTTTGTAAAGTACGTAGGATTATATAATCCCATCTAATGCTTGTTTTCATTCTTACAGAAGAGTTGGCAGAATCGTTAGTACATTGGGCAAAATGCTTACCAGCGCTTCGTTCGTCTTTAAGTTCTGAGTTCAAATTCTACCGAGGCCGACTTTGCCTTTTATCATTCCGGGGTCGACAAAATAAGTACCAGTTATATGCTGGGGTCGATGTAATCAACTAGTCCCCTCCACCGATATTACTGATCTTGTGCCAAAATTTTTAATCATTTTTACAAGGTATTATTCAATGATAAGCCGGAGATTTAGCTAGCACTTCCGACTAAATGAGGCTCCCTCATTGGTTCATGTTTCCTTTTTTTTTCAATGTGATTAGTTAATGAATGAGCGACACAACACCGCGATTTTTATAGCATTCCTCCATAAATCGTAGGCTTCATAGTTGTATAAAAATCTATTTTGAGATATAGGTGGGTAAAGGAAGCTGAAGAGCATCGGGCAAGTTCAGCTATAGTATGTACTTCTGAATTTTTACATTCCGTGTTCAGGTACTACAGGAGTCAATTTACTCACTCTATGTGAGCTTAATAATAAATCACAAGAAAAATACTAGATTTGATTTAAAGTACAATTACTTTCACCTCTTCATTTGGCTTCATGCCTAACATCCACATCTCTATCCAAACGTTTAACTATGCACTTACTGACATGAGTTAAATATCCTATTTTGCAAGAACTCAAACATGCGCCCTCTCTCTGGAAAAAGAAGGACAAAAATAAACACCATTATTTTATCAATTTATTGCTATAGATTCGAGTTGGTTTTGTATTTTTTTTTTTCACCAAAAGCTCCTTCATTGCTCGAGAAGGACATCTTGAAGATCGATAAGGCGTGATAATTGGTTCACTTCAAGATATGATTCCTGCCAGACTGATCCCAAATTAATACTATTAAGGTAAACAAACTTCCCTACCAAGACCAGGAACTGCATAATCACACACGCGCGCGCACTCACATACACACACACACAAACACACATACCCACATATGCACACACACACGCGGGCAAGCACGAACACACACGCGGGCAAGCACGAACACACACGCGACACACACACACAAACAAACAAACACGCACAGAAAGACTCACAATAACGAACGAACGTATACACATTATGTATATATATATATATATATATATATATATATATATATATATATATATATATATATATATATATATATATATAAATATATATATATATATATATATAAATATATATATATATATATATATATATATATATATATATATATATATATATATGTGTGTGTATGTATGTATGTGTATATATATGTATATATATGGGCGTGCGTGTGTCTGTGTGTGTGTGTGTATTCAGGCATTTATGTACAAAGATGTATAGATCATATAAAACATGCGCACACGCATACATACACTTATATATTATATGTGTGTGCATGTGTATCTATATCTATCTATTTACTTATCTATCTACACACAGAATGTGTAGAGTTTCATATACATACACACATGTATCGGTAAAGTTTATTTCTTCATTTCCACCTGTGCCTGATTCTTACTCCCTCTCTCTTTCTCACACTCTCTCTCTCTCTCTCTCTCTCTCTCTCTCTCTCTCTCTCTCTCTCTCTCTCTCTCTCTCTCACTGCCTTTCTGTTTCTTGTCTCTCTCACACACACACACACACACATACATATGCAGACGCACGCACACAAACACACACATTCGCACATAACACATAATTGTGTCTGGAATACAGATGTAGAAAACATACAGTAATCAAAGAGTAAAGTAAAAAAAAAAATGGAAGAAAAGAAAGAAAAAAACATGAACGATAGTGACATTAATTATAACTCAGATCAGAGTTTAACTGGCATTATTCCACAATCGAATTAGTTTCGCGGCTGGAGTAGGTGTAGAGATACAGAGGGCTAGTGTTTCAATGGCCACAGATGCGTCAGTGTTCAACTTAATATTAGTATACTGACAAAAGAGTGCCGTTCAGTATTAATGAGTACAAGGAGACATTGAGTAGACAATGAATGCTACTTACCTGTCAGTTTTTCACTATTTACTTCCACGTATCAAGGGACTTAATCTCATTTGTTTGTCGGCCAGTTCAGCCATATTGTACACAATCAGGTAATGCTGATATGTATGTAGTGCGCATATAATACATACACACACAGATATATATATGTATATATATATATATGGATGTGTGTGTTTGTATGTGTGTGTGTGTGTATGTGTGTATATATATATATACATATACATATATATATATATATATGTATGTATATATGTATGTACACACGTATGCATGTGTGTGTGTATGTATGTATGTGTGTATGTATGTATGTATGTATGTATGTACGAATGCATGTATATATGTATCCATGTATACATGTATGTTTGTATGTGCGTGTGTATGTATGTAGATATGTATGTTTGTACTTATGAAAGGAAGGGAGATTGTATGTAAGTCACTGTGTATTTGTGTGCATATGCATGTTTGTATACATATGTATGTTTAGGTGTGTATGTATTTTTGTATGCACGTATATGAAGTGCATGTTTCTGTACATGTATAGGAAAATATGTATAGGAAAATATGTATAGGAAAATATGTATAGGAAAATATGTATAGGAAAATATTGTTGCACTAACTTCACAGGATGTTATACCTTTCGTGTCATCTCTGCATATGTCCAGTACGTAAGCATTTGGAGTATTATTCTTTTGCATACGTAGCATCGCTTTTTGGTATCAGGTCAATGGGTTGATAAGGAGTGTTTTGGTCTTGTTGAAGCTCTTCGCAGTTTACTTAATCGGGATGTTGCAAAGATTTGCTCCAGGGTTCATGCATGCATACAAACACACACACACATACATACATACATACATACATACATACATACATACATACATACATACATACATGCATACATACATACATATATTGCCAACTGTGAGAGAATGTCTTCCAGATATCTTCCCATGAGATATAATGCGGTGGCCAGAACGGTGTGGAACAGGATAACAAAACAGAAAATACCTACAAGCGAGGTTGACCGTATTGGGACCGATGGTTCTAAAGAATATTGGTGAAACATAAGAATTAAAAGAGCCACCAGGTTGAAAGCACAACCGGGTAGATATCGTTGTGTGGAGCCACAAAGAAAAGAGATGTTCTGTTGTTGAAATCAGTTGCCTCCTGGACACGAATGTGGTTAGAAAAATACAAGATAAAGAGAACATCTATGGACCATTGATAAGGAGTTCACAAATTCAGTACCCAAGATACACTTTCTGCTTTATACCCATTAGTATTGGAGTAACAAATACATACTAACCTGTCTGGAGCAATAAAAATCTGCTAGACCGTAATATTTAAAAGATGACAATTAAATTAAGATACTTTCCTTTACAACCTTGCTATCAAGTCAGTGGCCGGTCAAATTTACTCTACATTGAAAAGAGAAAGAGAACATACATACATACATACATACATACATACATGCATGCGTGCATACATGCATGCATGCATGCATGCATGCATGCATGCATGCATATATAGATGTTTTGTTGACGAAATCATCTGCCCTCTGGGCACCAATGTTATCAGAAAAATACAGGAGATAAAAAAAAAACGTCAATGGACCATTGACAAGGTGTTTACATATCCAGTTCCTATTGACACAAACCCTCTCTCAAATGTTTTTCTCCAATATACTGGTGCATATTTTGAGAGAGCGCTTCTCTATCCACTCTCACTTTCCTCGGGACTTAGAAAAGTCTGTCCTCATTCGTTTCAGCCTCATCCACTACACAACCTTTTTTTGCCATAGCCACTTGACGGAGGAACACCTCCTACCTCCACCTTGTCAAAGGTGAGTGGCGGAATGATGAATTGAACTAATATCCAGAGTCGTTCTTCACACGACAACAACTGCTCGAGAATAATAGAATGAATAATAAATGACACTGTGCGGCGATTATGAACCTATGTGCACACAAAATTCTCTGACGATATGTTTAATAAATGCGTATTTCGTTTCGCATTGGGTAGAAATACAAAATGGGGGAAAACTAGAGGAACTTCAGCAGTTAAATGCGGTTATCGTACCACTAGTTTCATCTTTTGTAAGGTTCGTCAGTAAAATGTGCATACTGATAGCGCATTTGTCAATTAAGGTGGGGAAAAAGCAATGAAGGGTATCCGATTAGATGGCAATTACTTCTGGTATGAGAGAGATAAAGCCACTTACACTTTAAAAAAAGAGCATCAACCCTAGAAACATTTAAAGGAGTATTCGTATTTCCTACAATATTTATGACAAATATCGCCTATTGTATTTTCTAAAATACACTGAATTATTTCAAGATATTTACACTAGCTCAGGAGAAATACTCGTGGCGACACAATTATACAGAAAGCTGCTATACATACACCTAGCTTCCAAATTTTAACTTTTCTAGTAAAACTTTTTTTGCTATTCATGTGAACCTACACCTATCTTAGGAAATGGCAATGCAAAAACACTGTGGAACGTGAGATTATAAAGGCCAGACAGAGCCTCATAAATTTGACATTATTTTATAATAGAAAAAGGCAACTGTATAATAATAATCGATATAATCATACGGAGTTACTATATTGTCATTGTAGAATTCTGCTGAATCTGCCTAACTTTTGAATTAAAACTGTCACGGCACTTAAATTATATATCCATTAGTCCATTTGTAATCTGTATAAAAGGAATTTGTATATATGTCGAAGGTGTAATTATGAGAATAAATAGATATGTTCCAGAAAATATTACTGATTTCTTTTTGCTCCTCTGAACAACGAAACTACCTTCCACCACCACTGTAGCTTACTAGACGTCCATGCATCCACACCATGATTCATGCCCTAAATTCCACTATAAACACTTTCCACAAACCTTCATAACCAGAACCATATACTTTTCGATTTAACTGTCTCCCTATGTTTTACATACAAACAACAGTCAAGCGAAGTTTAAACATATTGTAAAGGAAGTTGAAAATGATAATTTTATTTTAGGGTTTGCTCCGGCACAGAAACGGATGCATCAGATGGATCTCGATTGAAACGATGTGCAACTAACTTGGTCAGATGATCGAACACCGTTTTAATAGTAGCACAGTAGAATGAGGGTACAACCTGTCTGTTGGTTAAAGGTTACGGTGTGTTTTTGAGTGAGTCATGGGTAATGCTGTTAGTTTTCCAATGCTCTACATATTGCTTATTAGGAGCTTAGTATTAGTTTCTCAATGTGGTTTATACCATTGCACCGCACACTGGTGTGCCACGAATTGAAGCTAGGTGTGCCGCAGTGTAACCTGAAAATAATCTTCTCCCCTATACTTTTAGTCATATTTTTAGTTCAGGTATACCGCCGAATGATGAAAAGAACATAAGTGTACTGCAAGTGGAAAACAGTTGTGGAGCACTGGTTTGTACAACATTTCAGATACATCAAAACTTGTGAATACGTTATAGATTTTTTTTTTTTTTTTTGCAGTCAAATTATGTGAATTACGTTTGGAGTGGAAACTATTTCTATATCTCAGGGGTTTTACTAGCAATGTCTACGAAATTTACTTCGAAGCAATTGAAGGCTTTCATGCGTTGTAGTAGATATATAAGCGACTGAGAGACGAGTGATTTTGCACATGTTAAGTTTCTAAACTGCTCTTCTATGGAACTTTCGAAGCTACTGTAAAATCTACGACGCGAAATAAAGAGACTAAAAAACACATACACATGAATGATGATACCTTTTCGTTGAAACATAGATCTACTTTCAGGAATTAAATTTGGTACTCTTTATATCCAGTTTGTATCAATTGGTACTGGATTTGCAAACACCTTATCAATAGTCCCTTAACATTTTCATTTCTCTTGTATATTTCTGACCACATTGGTGCCCAGAGGACAGTTGATTTCCTTTAGAGAACATGTTAAGGCGGCGAGCTGGCAGAAACGTTAGCACACCGGGCGAAATGCTTAGCGGTATTTCTTCTGCCTTTACCTTCTGAGTTCAAATTCTGCCGAGGTCGACTTTGCCATTCATCCTTTCGGGGTCAATAAATTAAGTAACAGTTACGCACTGGGGTCGATGTAATCAACTTAATCCCTTTGTCTGTCCTTGTTTGTCTCCTCTATGTTTAGCCCCTTGTGGGCAATAAAGAAATAAGAACATGTATGTATGTTTGTATGTATGTATGTTTGTATGTATGTATGTATGTATGTATGTATGTATGCATGCATGCATGTATGTATGTATGCATGTATGTTATATATGTATATATGTATGTATGTATGTATGTATGTATGTATTTATGTACTTCTCTTTCTCTTTTCAATGTAGAGTATATTTTGACCGGCCACCGACTGGATAGCAAGGTTATGAAGAAATGAATCTTGATTTAACAGCCATCCTTTAAATGTGTTGTACTTGAAGAAACATAGGGTTTAGAGTTGTGAATTTCGCCAGTCTAAATTTGTTCGCATCAACACATGCAGTATATATATATATATATATATATATATATATATATATATATATATATATATATACTCTCTCTCTTCCCCTTACACCGGCATGGTCACATGTTTCCGGTCAGTAATCCTTTTCTTCCTTGGCTATCGCCGAGCAAACACGCGAACTTACTTCGTCCCCACTTTCAAGTTCGTGCCTCACAGCGTTCATGCACACATAATTTTTCCCGTCTGGCCGTATAGCCTTTTCTGTTTGTTTTCATATCATGTTTTTTGTCCGCCACTACATTCCTCCATGGCAAGGTTTAATTTGTGTGTACAAATTTAATTTGCGGTCCATGGGAAGAGCCGTTTTAACGATGCGTCCTACCCAGCTCTTCGAAACGCCGGTGTTAAAACGGGGGCTGCTGATGAAGGAAAATGTTCCCTATGTGGCTTGTGTGTTTTCTTGCCTACGTTTTGTTTGCAATGTCCTGTACCCAGATATGCACCTATACATACAGGTGGATGTCGGTATGCATATACCTGTACGTATATATGCATATACTCATTTACTATTTGTTTATATATATATATATATATATATATATATATATATATATATATATATATATATATACACACACACACACACACACACACACACACATACATATATATATATATATATATATATATATATATATATATATATATATATATATATATATAAGGCGCAAGAGTGGATATGTGATAAGTAGCTTGCTTACCAACCACATGGCTCTTGGTTCAGTCCCACTGCGTGGAACCTTGAGCAAGTGTCTTCTACCAAAGCCTTGTGAGTGGATTTGGTAGACGGAAACTGAAAGAGGCCCGTCGTATATATGGATATACATATGTATATGTGTGTATATGTTTGTGTGTCTGTGTTTGCCCCCCCCCCCAACATCGCTTGATAACCGATGCTGGTGTGTTTACGTCCCCGTAACTTAGCAGTTTGGCAAAAGATAGAATAAGTACTAGGCTTACAAAGAATAAGTTCTGGGGTCGATTTGCTCGACTAAAGGTGGTGCTCCAGCATGGCCGCAGTCAAATGACTGGAACATTCTTCTATTGAACTGCCATTGGTTCTATTGAACTTCCATTATAATTATTAGTCAATTAATTAATATTTAACCAAATTAGTTAAACCATTGTTTGATTTATCGTTCGGTCATTTAATCAGTCTGCTAGACTTGTTGAAGTCCTTTCGATGCTATTGACAAAAGGGCTTTGAGAAACCAAACTGATTGACTGATTGATCGATTGATTGATTGATTGACGGACCGAACAAGTAATCAGACAATCGATTTGATACTTGTTTAAATATTAAATAATCCACTAATGATAATGATAAAAAAACTGAAATGGAATCAGTGTGTGTGCGTATTATTGACATAATGACCCTCCCGTTATCAAGAATCTTGCAAACCAAAAAAAAAAAAAAATGGAAATTATGTGAAACAATTCGTTTTTAACGCAGGACCCTGAAATTGATCAAGATACAATTTCTATTCAAAAAGTTTCTAACCCAGTATTACCATATTATTATTTACACTCTTTATCTATTTCGAAATCTGCCGTTAAAACCAATTATTTCACTTTCTCTCGAAATTCCTAAAAACTATGCATTTATTTTAATACATTTTAGCTGTCCCTATTCTAAACTTATGTCGTATAATGTAACCATTTCTATATGGTTACATTATTGCTCTAAACATGATGTTTATTCCTCTTTAATAAGTAATTTGCCAGAGTTTTGCATAAAAAGTTTCGCTGTATATGCAAATAATTTATTTCCTTATTGAATATAATGTGTCTACGTGTCTACTTGTGCGTGTGAGTGAGTGTGTGTGTGACAGAGAGAGAGAGAGAGAGAGAGAGTGTGTGTGTATGTGTGTGTGTGTGTGTGTGTGTGTGTGCATGTGTGTGCATGTGTATTTGGTACCTATTGGCAAGAGTAACACAAACGTTTCAAGTAGTAGTAGTAGCAGCAGTAGAAGTAGCAGCGGCGGCGATAGTAGTAGTAGTGATAGTATCAGAAGTAGCAGCAGTAGTAGTAGTAGTAGCAGCAGTAGAAGTAGGAGAAGGAAGAGGAGGGGAGAGGTGGAGAAGGAGAAAGAGGAGGAGGTGGAAGAGGAGGTGGAAGAGGATCAGGAGAAGAGCATTGTAGAAAATGAAACAGAATATATTTTAGATTAGAAAAGAACTTTGTTTATCTTAATTTTGAAAAATAAAAAAAAACGCATTATTTATGGGATGACACAATGTATATATAAAATAAGAACACAAATTGCTTAAAGGTTCACTACTGCTGTTTCTGGTGCGTCTTTTATTGACGAATAATTCGCTTGTGTCATGAAAGAAAAAGAAAGAAAGTTTTCTTCAGGTAGATCAAAAATTTTTAATTCGTTCGGAGAAAGAAATACCACAGGATGTGAAATGGAGATTGCCCCCTCTCATTTCGGCAGCGACATGTGTGTAGATGATTGTATAACAAATAGTAATTACTAGTTGTAGGAACAACAGGTAGGAACAGCATTAACCAGCAATAATATTTACTTACCAATGATGCAACTAATACTACTGGGTTGTTGTTTTTTTATCGTATTTATAACTTACTGCCGTGATCCATTGGTTTAGAACGGCGCGGAAACAAAAAATTCCCATAACAGACCAGCGCTTAATCTATAGAAAACTTCATATTTCAAACACTTTTTCCAAGCAACTGAAGAGCTAAGAGCCAAATTATGTGATCTTCATAATTCTCGGACATGTGATGGGGTGCTGAAAAGCTCCTAGCAATGAGGATATTGGGAAAGGCCAGGTTGGAGGCTCAGCCTTCCGATTTCTTTTATAGGGCTTAGAAAAAAATGAAGGACCGCTGCAAAAAGTGTAAATCTGACAGGAATATGTTGGATAAAATCATAGCTAACGCTGACCCTCCTGTATTTTCTTTTACCCAAAGCCAGGAACTTTTCAGCAACCCCTCACACACACACACACACACACACACATATCCTTTAACCCAAATCCAAGACCTTTTCAGCATTCCTTTGTACATACCATTTCATTGATTCAAATGATTTCCGCATCATAATACTCGAGAAGAGGCTATGCTGAGGAGATCTCTGTAGCGTCGGGTAAAAGAACACCCTTGTGCACTATACATAGTTGTATATATAAAAAAAGACAGACTCATATATTCTTATACATGTATGCATAAACACATGTTTACATATACATATACTCAAAGACGTATACGCATATACGCACCTGTCGCTCTGTGGTTCAGGCCCACGAGCGGCACCATGAACAAATATCTTCAACTAAAGCCCAGAGCCGACCAATGCCTTGTTGTTAGATTTCGTCGGTAGCAGTTAAGAAAAGCTCATCGTATACATACATTAACATATAGATGTGCGTGTGTATACACACATATACATCTGTATATAAAAATACATTATTTATATATACATATACGTGTGTGTGTGTGTGTGTGTGTGTGTGTGTGTGTGTGTGTGTGTGTGTGTGTGTGTGTGTGTATGTCTGTGTTTATCTACCGCCATCGCTTGACAACCGGTTTTGGTTTGTTTACATTAGCGTGACTTAGCTCATAGAATAAATACCAGGCTTTAGGGAAAAAATAAGTACTAGGGTCAATTTGTTCCACTAAAACCCTTCAAGTTGACACCCCAGCATGGCCGCCTTCCAGTGACTGAAACAATTAAAAGATGAAAGATATGCATACGTACACACATGCATATACATACATACATACATACATCCATACATACATACATACATACATACATACATCCATACATACATACATACATAGATACAAACATGATTCTCAAAACCAGAAAGGAGAAAGTTGATTCGAAGATTACAGATCCAAGCCATCAATGGAATTGTAAGAATCTGTAAAACTGTCCATAAGTTTACTATTTAAGCATTTCTAGATATACAACTATATCCATGAGAATGCATGCATAAAACAGAACATATAAATCTGCACATATACACGCATACAAAAATACCCTGTGTTGTTGATGTTGAAATTCCAATGAAGGGGCCTTGGATCTAGGTTAGAAACCGGCTCTTTCTCTATTGGCAAGAAATCTTGAAATAAAACTGAATAATGATATACATGCAGACACACATACACATATACATACATACATACATACATGCACGCACGCACGCACACACACATACATACATACATACATACATACATTCATACATACATACATACATACATACATACATATACATGCATACATATGTACGTACATACATGCGTATATATATATATATACATTCATACATACATGCACACATACACACATACATACATAGACAGACAGACAGACATGGTGATAGGCGGACAGTCAGGCGGAAGCATTATATATAATGTACAAAGAATGCCGTTGACAAGTAGGTCACTTGGTGCTGAAGGGACACCATTATTGTAATGGCGGATTGATTTCTGAAATCAATAGCCACGTCTCTGAGGTCTTTCCCTTTGGTCCTGTCTGACATAGGAGTAAAAAATATTAGAAAGCGAGGATGAGCGATAGTGTGATGTTTTTGAGAATAGACGAATGAAGGAATGAGTGTGTAAAGAATGGAATTGGAATGATATATTTGACAAAGAATGTGGTGGTGGTAGCGATGGTGATAGTGGTGGTGGTAGTAGTGGTGGTGGTGCTGCTGTTGTTGTTGTTGTTTTTGGTTGTGGTGGTCGTGATGGTAGTGGTGGTGGCAGTGATGGTGACTATGGCAGTGGTGGCGATGGTGGTAGTGTTGGTGGTGGGGCTAATGCTGGTGCTGGTGTTGTTGTTGGTATTGGTGGTTGGTGGTGGTGGTGGGTGAAGGCGATGGTGTTGATGTTGCTATTGCTGCTGCTGCTGCTGCTGCTGCTGATGATGATGATGATGATGATGATGCTGGTGGTGTTGGTGATTGTGGTGGTGGCAGCGGCGGTGGTTTGTGTTGGGAGAATGGTGGTGGTGGTGGTGCTACTGATGCCTGTGTGGTGGCTGCTGTAGTGATGATTACGGAGGTCATCGTAATGGTGGTGGTGATAGTGGGATTGAGAGAGAGAGGGAGAGAGAGAGAGAGACAGACAGACAGAAAGTCAGACAGACAGAAAGTCAGACAGACAGAAAGTCAGACAGACAGACAGAAAGTCAGACAGACAGACAGAGAGGGTGGAATGTTTTTCAGTGAAACAGGTAACTGAAGAGACAAATAAAGAGGACAAGCGAAAGAAAAAAAATAAGACAAGTGAGAGTTGGAAAATTAGAAAAAAATGGATAGATAGATAGATAGATAGATAGATAGATAAGATAGAAAGACAGACAGACAAAAGACAGATAGACAGCTAGATACATAGACAGACAGACACACAGACAGACTGATAGATAGATTGACAGAGAGAGAGAGAGAAGAGAAAGAGAGAGAGAGAAGGAGAGATTGAAAAAGAAAGGATGAGAAATTATGTGAAAGAGAGAAAAACAAAGGTGACAGACAGACAGAAAAAGAAAAGTTCGTATATCAACGAAACAAAACACACACAAAAAAAATGTCAAATACAAGAAAGAAGAGTTAAAGAAGAGTAAAATAAATAAAACAATAAAACAAAAGACAAAAAAAACACTTCAGAAGTGGAATAGTAGAATGGGAGGACTCAATAAGTGAATGAAAGAAAGAAAAAAGAATTAGAAAATGAAAGAGACTGAGCAGAAGACAGGAAATGGAACAGAGATTAAGAATGAGTGGGAAGGGTATAGAGAGAGAAAGAGAGGGAGAGAGAAACGAAAAGAAACAGAGAGAGAGCGAGTACACGAGTGAGATAGAATAATATATTGGAAGAAATTGCGTTTGTATGTACGTTTGCTTGTGTATTTGTGCGTGCGTGCGTGTGTATGACGCTGGTCAGAAGCTATTCAATGTTAACGTCGGCC
>NC_142930.1:71355156-71365633 GCF_046866305.1 Octopus bimaculoides | reverse complement strand
CCATTCTTCTCACGATGACAGGTGAGAATGATCTGTCATCATCTCAGTAAGAAGCCTTTCCCTAACGGCCAACAGTCAATGGGATGGCGAATGACATATCTTTTATATGCCACATCCTTACAAATGGCTCCCGATCACTTATCGTCTGCCACACAAGCTACACAACATTGAGCAACAATCAAATCGAACAAACCGGACAGACTCACTCCTTCTTACTTCCGCTCCCAGCATGCATCCATTCTTTTTCTTTTCACACACATCATTCCTCTCGTTTAGGAATCATTCTGGCACTTCTCTCCTCCCATACTTTTCTTCTATCACTCTTTTTCTTCTACTCGTTCATAGACACACAATATATATAATATATAATACAATATAATATAATACAATAAACGATATATATATATACACACATATATATATATATATATATACATGTGTGTATGTGTGTATATATACATATGTATGTGTGTGTATGTGTGTATATTTACATATATGTGTGTGTGTGTGTGTGTGTGTGTATATATATGTATACATACATACATACAGATACACGTTGGCGTTTATTTTATATTCTCTCTACGATTCACGCACACAAACACACACACACACACACACACACACACACACACACACGTAATACTCTACATACAAGATGAACACTCAAATGCTGTCTCTCACTTTCTCTATCTCTTTCTCCCTCTCTCTCTCCTCTTCCTTCTCTCTCTCTATCTATCTATTTATGCATACACACACATACGCACACTCACTCACACACACAAACACACACACATACACACACATACGCACGCTCACTCACACACACAAACACACACACACACATACACACACACACATACACATACACGCACACACACATATTTACATATATATTCACACATAAATGTACGCACTTACATCCCAATAAAACATTTCACCATCACTCACACTCAGATTTTCATATTGCAAACGGTCCGGCTGTTTGCCTGTCTATCTGCCTGTTTCTGTCAGACACACTCTCTCTCTCTCTCTCTCTCTCTCTCTCTCTCTCTCTCTCTCTCTCTCTCTCTCTCTCTCTCTCTCTCTCTCTCTCTCTCGCTCTCTCTCTCTCTCTCACACACACACACACACACAATTCTCACTCTAATGGTCAAATTCTGTTTCTGTGTCGCTTACTTTCCCTCAAAGACAAAATTCCCTTCTTTCTCTCTCTCTCTCTCTCTCACGCACACACACTCATAAAAACATTACACATACACTCTCATGCACTCTCTGTATATGCCATATACACATTCTCTCCTGTCTTTCTTAGCCCCTTTCCAATTCCTCTATATTTTCTTTCCCTGTCGTTGTTATATGTTGCTATATTGTCAAATGTCGGCGTAAAGCAGCGTGCAAAATGATTCAGTGTTATAGGTTTTATAACTTTACAAGTTTCAGTTCAAATGTTGACCGGCTGATCTCATTTTTCATCTCTCTGGAGTTAGTTAAAACACGTAGCAATCCTGAGTAAATATATTTTCGTACAATGTTTTACTGTTATTATTTTTACATCCCTCATGCCAGAAACTGTTGTGTTGGAAACAATATTATTCTTACCGCTCTAAGGGGGTGAGCTGGCAGGATCGTTAGCGCGCCGAGCAAATTGCTCGACGGTATTTCATCCGCTTTTACGTTCTAAGTTCAAATGCAGCCGAATTCGACTTCATCATTTATCCTTTCGGACTCGATAAAATATAAACGAATTGACCACTGGGGTCGATGTAATCGACTCACCAGCTTCCGCCAAAATCTAATATCAATATTATTTCTACCTACCTACTGCGGTGAGCTGGTAGAAACGTTAGAACGCCGGACGAAATGCTTAGTGGTATTTCGTCTGTCTTCGCGATCTGAATTCAAATTCCGCCGAGGCCAACTTTGCCTTTCATCCTTCCGGGGTCGATAAATTAAGTACCAGTTGCGCACTGAGGTCGATCTAATCGACTAGCCCCCTCCCCCATAATTTCGGGCTTTCTGCCTAAAGTAGAAAAGAATCGTTAGCGCACCGTGCGAAGTGCTTAGCGGCATTTCATCCGCCTTTGTTCTGAGTTCAAATGCCACTGGGGTCGACTCGACTTTGCCTTTCATCCTTTCGGGGTCGATAAAATAAATATCAGTTGAACAATGGGGTTAATATAATTGACTTACCCCCTACCGTCAAATTTACAGCCACTTTGCCAAAATCTGACACTTATATTATATTGAGCCCCCTAAGGCGGCGAGTTGGTAGAATCGTTAGTGAGCCGTTAGTGTGTGTGTGTGTGTGTGTGCATAGATACATTTGCGATGGGCTTCTTTCAGTTTCTATCAATCAAATCGACTCAGGAGTCTTTCGTCGGCCCGAGACCATAGTAGAGGACACTATTTCAGCTGGACTGAACTTGTAACCACCTTATATAAGCCATCGAGTATCTTGGCTATTTGTCTTCCCCAGTTTACTGACTTCTCATATGTTGCCCACTGAATTTAGCCTTTTGCTTATGCTGCTGGCTGCTCATCTAAGGACTTCAACGTTTGTTGGTCTGGCTATACAGGGTTCATTTACCATACAACTTAGGAACTACATATCAACAACATTGACACGTTTTTGCATTTCCTATGTCTATCTTAACACGCTGTCTGTTACTGTCTTCGCAGAACTGGTTACGTATTGGTCTGATTGCACCAATGACAAATATTATGACGGAGACATCCTTTGATTGTCATAATAATTCTTACAATTTTTGACAATTTCTCTTGGCATGATTAACATCCCAGAGACTCCTAGTCTTTCTCATCTGAGTTAGAAAATAATGTAGCTGTAAAACATTCCTGACTCTCAAGAAAAATCGACTCTCAGACTAAGAGTTCGAAAGGTATCAAAGTTCTGTATGCAAACCATTTTTTAATGTCAACTCACCTCTTAGCTTTCCAGCTCGCTTTTCAATACAATATCATAGGAATTAAGTAATGTTATGCGGATTATTAACACACTATTCTATTTCTCATTTTTATCTTGTGTGTGTGTGTGTGTGTGTGTGTGTGTGTGTGTGTGTGTGTGTGTTTGTGTTATGGTAAACATTAGAAATTTGTTAATATAAAAGATAACGCAAGGTGGAAAGCTGGCAGAACCGTTGGCACGCCGGACAAAAATGCTTAACGGCATTTCGTCCGTTCTGGGTTCAAATTCTGTCGAGATCGACTTTGCCTTTCATCTTTCCGGGGTCGATAAAATAAGTACTAGTTGAACACTGGGGTCGTTGTAGTAGATTTACCTCCTCCTCCAGAATTACTGATCTAGTGCCAAGATGTGAAACCAATATGGAATACAACGTAAGGCGGCGAGCTGACAGAATCGTTAACAAGTCGGGGAAAATTCTCAACGGCATTTCGTTCGTCTATACGTTCTGAGTTCAAATTCAGTCGAGGACGATTTTGCCTTTTATCCTTTCGAGTTCGATAAAACATCTACAAGTTGAGCACTGGGGTCGATGTAATTGACTTTCCCCTCCTCCTAAGCCTGCTGGCCTTCTGCCAAAATTTGAAACCAATATAGTGCATTTGATATTTAGCTAAATCTCTGTTTCAACTATAGTAAAATGTGGGGGAAGAATGTTTAATTTGTAGAGTTTCGACCTTATTGTGTCTTGATCGAGAATCCTTATGATGTAATGAGTTCTAAGTATGACCATTCCGTTTTAGTTTTTGAGATTACAATGTCTCTAAGACGAAAATATTTTTTCGGTTGTCCTTCTTCCCTGATCAGACAATGGTCCTCTCCTAACCTAAGTCCAGCTATGGAATATATGGAATATATGAGAGAACTGCTAACATATCTGAGCAACATAGTTCTTACTCTCACACATCCCCCCCCCACACACGCACGCACACATTCATACACATCCAATACAGCTGACAGTAACACCAGTTCTTCTCCCTGCCTTATCTTCCGTTACTATAGTGGTCTCTATCCTTAGCCACCGAAAACTACGTTGTTGATTTGCGAGAATGTGAGAGAAAGGAGGCAACACTAGATGCTGCTCGATGATTTATCGTTGATAAATACTTCTTCAGCAGTCTATTGGTAGCTGAAGGATCATGACTTAATGGCGGCACTTTCGGTGTACTCATTTTGTAGAAATTGGCCGGAAATTAAAGCATTCAGTGATTTTCTCCTCTGTGAAGGGAACATGGTTCTCATTTTTCTATAGATATTGTTTCCTGGACTAAATGTTAAACTTCCATTACTCTTTTACTCTTTTACTTGTTTCAGTTCTTTTCACTGAGGCCATGCTGGAGCACCGCCTTTAGTCGAGAAAATCGACCCCGGGACTTATTCTTTGTAAGCCTAGTACTTATTCTATCGGTATCTTTTGCCGAACCGCTAAGTTACGGGGATGTAAACACACCAGCATCGGTTGTCAAGCGATGGTGGGGGGACAAACACACACACATATATACATACACATATATACGATAGGTTTCTTTCAGTTTCCGTCTACCAAATCCACTCACAAGGCTTTGGTCGGCCCGAGGCTATAGTAGAAGGCACTTGCCCAAGGTGCCACGCAGTGGGACTGAACCCGGAACCATGTAGTTGATAAGCAAACTACTTACCACACAGCCACTCCTGCGCCTATTATATATTTTATTCCAACCCTATTTAAGTATAGGTACATCTCATACGTTTTGCAGCTCTTACTGTTTTCTATTGTATATCTACGAAATCTTGTGGCCAAGCTCACTCGGTAGAGCATCGGAATTTTAAAGGCTGTGTGCTGACAGAATCGTTAGCACGCCGGACAACGTGCTTAGCGGCATTTACTCCATCTCTTTATGCCACCGCTATAATCGAACCGATTAATTCTTTGTGAGTGAATTTAGTAGACGAAAACTATGCGGAAGCCCGTTGCATACATATGTGTGTCTGTATGCATATGTATGTGTATGTCCTCTACCCATTGCATAGCAACTGATGTTGGTTTGTTCGTTTGCTCGTGACTTGGTTCGACCAAATAGAACCATAGAATAAGTACCAGATTAAAAAAGATTGCTAATACCTGACTTGATTTGTTTGACTATTAACTTTCAATGCGGTATCCAGCATGGCCGCAGTCCAATAACCGAAACAAGTGATACAGCAAAAGGTAAACATATAACTCAGACAGGAGAACTCATAAATATGCACAATATATAGATTATAACACTACAAGGGTAGTTATAGCACTCATACTGACCCTTCATCGGTTACGACTTCGTGGGTCCCAGTTGATCCTATCAATGGAACTGTGAAATTAACGTGCAAGTGGCTGAGCACTCTACAAGCACTCATACCCTTAACGAAGTTCACGGGAAGATTCAGCACTGACACACAAATCAACAAGGCTGACCTTTGAATTACAGGTATGTACTGTTCGTTTTTTTTTTTACGTAGACTAACTTGAATACAATAGAAACATCAGAGCCACCACAGAAACACAACATATATATACATATACATATATATATATATATATTATGTACAAGATAAATGGGTGATAGATCGGTCCTCCCGCGCCGACCTTCCTTTTCTTATTTCTGGAGTTGGCAATTTTTGATGTGTATCATGTGTTTTTGTGATGGAGGGAGTAACAGTTGTGGACAGCATCGATAAACATAAGTTTTAATTTCGCCATTGTATGGAGTCAAAGACACACAGATTTGTGGTCGATACTACAGCGACATCACGCGATCAAAATAACGGTACTGAATAACAAAGATATATGCAAAAACGATCTGTATATATATATATATATATATATATATATATATATATATATATATATATATATATATATATATATATATATATATATATATATATTATTTTGCTAAAATAGCTTGAAACCATGGTACGGAAAATAGATTGGTAAATGTTTTTATTTTTCATTCCCTTTCGAAATTATCTCTATTTTTGTGGTATGGAGTTTTTTGCTGCTCTTTCTAGCGGGTTAGATGTCCTATTATAGGCATTTCTGTATTTTGAATGAATATATATATATATATATATATATATATATATATATATATATATATATATATATATATATATATATATTGTTGTACTTGGGGATGGTCATATATATATGTACTCTATTCTTTCTATGTATCTCCCTCTCTTGTTCTTCTTCCTTTCTGTTTTTCTCTCCCACACTTTCCCTATTCTTCTCCTCTCCCCTTCCCCCTTCTCTCTCTCACACTTCCTTCTAGGCTCTCTCATTGCTCACATGTGACCAACGGCTATCCATCTTCTTTTCTTCCACTTCCTTCCTAAAGACAAGACGTGCTTTTGCCTGTCTCTTCTCAAAGCACGTTTTTCCAGCGTTCACCACTTCACATCGTCTTGGCTTCACAGCTCTCACCGTTTGTTTTTACCGTTTTGTTCTCACTGTCCTGCTTTTGTTACCACTTTCACCCTCCGCAAAAAATCCCAAATTTTCTTTACTTTGCTTTGCGGGAAGGACTGTTTTAACGAAGTCGCGTCTTGTCCTTACCTTTGAAACGCGGATTAGATAAAACAGGGGACAACTGATGAAGGGGATGTTCTTTATGTTGCCTGTCTCGTTTCTCTATTTGTTTCTTTCGTTGTTCGAAAAAAAGTTCGTTTTCTATGCTTTTGTTTTTTATGTTCTCATTTCTCATTTTCTGACGTTTTATTTAATTTCCTGTACCCATATATACGTGTATATATACATATATATGTAGGTATGTACATATATATATATACATATATATATATATATACACACAGAGGGGGAAAAAGAAGCAGAGAAAAATGTAAATATATAAATACACACACATATATATGCCATATATATGTATATATTATATATATATATATGTATATATATATATGTATATATAAATATATATATATATATATATATATATATATATATATATATATATATATATATATATATATATATATATACATATATATATATATATATAAAGATATATATATATATACATATATATATATTACCATATATATATATATATATATATATATATATATATAGTTTCAAAAAAATACAAACAACAATAACAAAAAAAAACAACAAAGTGAGGACGTGATACGGATAGTGTTATTGGACGCTCGGGAAAGGAAAGAGAGAGCGTATGACGTTTCGGGCGTAGCCCTTCGTCGGAAAGATGGAAAGTTCGGAGAATGGAAAAACGGAGAAAGAGGAAAATGGTACCGATGCCCACGAGGTTACATTGTGAAAAGACCGGAAGAGGAGGTAGTGGGGGAAAAGTTCTTTCTAAGACAGGAGAGTGAAAAAGGGAGATGAATATATGTGCGTGCGTGAGAGTCTGCGAGTGTGTGTGTGTGCGTATGTATGTGTGTGTGTGTGTGTGTGCATGGTTTGGTGGTTTATCTGTTAGTGTGTGTGTGTGTGTGTGTGTGTGTGTGTGTGTGTGTGTGACGTAGGGGAAGGAATTAGTAGCTGGAATAGTTAGTGGATGCTTATGGACAAAGTTAAGTGGAAGGTCAACAGGCGGTTTTTGAGTATGTGTGTGTTCGTGTGTGTGTTTGTTTGGGGTTGTAGGTGTTGGGTACGTGTACGTGTGTGTGTGTAATTTGCATGTGCGCGTGTGTGTATGTGTATGTTTTTGTGCGTACGTGTGTGTTTGTGTGTATGTGTATGTTGTGTATATGTGCGTTGCTGTGTACGTGTGTGTGCGCGCGTTTCCTATTGTATGTGCGTGTGTTGTTTATGCCCATGTGTGTGTGTGCGTGTGTGTGTGTATGTGGGTGTGTGCGTGTGTGTGTGTATGTGCGTGGAAGTGCGTGTGTGTGTAGGATTGTGAGTGTTAGGTACGGGTGTGTGTGTGTTTAGGTGTGTTTATGTGTGTCTGTGTGTGTGTGTCCGTGTGCGTGTGTGTGTGCGTGTGTGTGTGTTTAGGTGTGTTTATGTGTGTCCGTGTGCGTGTGTGTGCGCGTGTGTGTATATTTTTTGTGCGTGCGTGTATGTGTATATTGTGTATGTTTTCGTGCGTGCGTGTGTGTTGTGTATGTGAGTGAGTATTGGTGAGTATTGTGTATGTGAGAGGTGTGCGTGTGTGTGTGCATGTGTGTATATGTGTATGTGTGTTGTGTATGTGTGTATGTGTGTGTTTGTGTATGTGAGAGGTGTGAGTGCGTGTGTGTATGTGTGTGTTTATGTGTGTGTGCATGCGTATGTGTGTGAGAGCGTAAGGATGTGTGCCAGGTATGTGTGTTATTTTGTGTGTGCACTCCTGTGTGTATGTGTGTGCATGTGTATGCGGCTGTGTATGTAGGCGTGCGCGTATATATGGGTGTGTGTGTGTATAGGGCTGTGTAAGGTGTGTGTCTCTACCACTGTGCGTGTGTGTGTGTGTGTATGTGCATTCGTCTATATGTGTGTGTGAGGGCGCGCATGTATGTTTGTCATGTATGTGGGCGATATATATGTAAGGTGTGTGGGAGGTGTGTGTGTAGGTGTATGGGAGGATGTGAGGTATGTGTGAATGGGGTTATGTATGGGTTGTCAGGTGTGTGGGAGGTATTTGTGAATGGGGGTATATGTGGGTTATGTGTGCAAGGGTGTGTATGATTGGGTATGTGTGTGTGTGTGTGTATGTTTGCGTGATTGTTAGCGTGTGTGTGTGTATGCGCAAGTGTGTGTGTGTATGTGCGTTTGTATAAGTGTGTGGGCGAGTCTGAGCGTGTAAGTGCATGCATATGTGTTGTGTGTGTGTGGTGTGTTGGGGGTAGGTGTGCTTACATGTGTGTGTATGGGTGTGTGTATTTTTTGTGTATGGGTATGTGTGCGTGTAGGAAGGGGTGAGATAAATTGTGGAAAAATGTAGTGAGTGTAATAACAAGAGAATAATGGATATAATGTAAAGGGGACGAGGGGGGGGGGTTAAAAAAATAAAAATAAAAAATAAATAATAAAGAAAAGTGTTGCATAGACGTAAAGGAGGGAGTCATAAGGAGGAGGGGGCTGTGTTGAGTCCGAAGAGGAAAGAAGAATTAAGGTTAAAAATATAGCGTTGCTCCAAGTGGAGTCGCGAGGGAGTGGACCCATGGTGCAGGGCGAGGCCAAAAACGGAGATGTTAGGGGGAGAGTGGTTGGCCAAGTGGAAGTGACGGGCGACGGGGGAGTCCGAACCTAGCCGAACGTCCCTTAGGTGTTCGGTGAAACGGTCGGCCAGCCGGCGGCCCGTCTGCCCCACGTAGAGTTGGTTGCATAGGGTGCATTTGATGCAGTAAATTAGGTTGGAGGAGATGCAGGTGAAACTGTGTAGAATGTGAAGAGTTTGTAGGTTCGATCCTGTGACAGAGGTAGTGTTGGTGATGAAGGGGCAGGTGTGACAGCGGGATCTGGAGCACGGGAAGGAGCCGGGTGGGGTGGGGAGGAAGAGGAGAAGGTACTGCGGACCAGTAGATCGCGTAGGTTGCGGGCGCGTTTGAAAGAGGATAGGGGTGGGTTGGGGAAAATGGGGTGGGTGGTGGGATCGAGCTGGAGGCCCGACGGAAGGCCCGTTGGATCCTCCGATGAAGGGGTAGGGTGGCAGGGTGGAAACGGTTCGACGAGCGCGGGCGAGGGCGGATTGGACAAGGTGGGAGGGGTATCCTCGATGCATGAACAGACGAGCAAGATACTAGGACTGGGTCTCGAAATCCTGGTCCAGGCTGCACAAACATCGGAGGCGGAGTAACTGGGAGTAGGGGATGGCCCGTTTGGTGTGGAATGGATGGGAGGAGGAGAAGTTGAGGTAGAGGTGGGAGTCAGTGGGTTTGAAGAAGGTGAAGGTAGTTAGAGAGTTGGAGGGGGGTTGATGGAAAGAGAGATGTCGAGGAAGTTAACAGAGGTGTCAGACATGGTAGAAGTAAAGTCAAGAGTAGGGTGGAAATTAGAGAGGAAGGAGATGAAAAGGCAGAGCTGTTTGCGGGAGAGGGAGGTGGCTCCTATACAGTCATCTATGTAGCGACCGTATAGTTCTGGGGTCGGACCGGAGAATTGGGAGAATACTTGGGCCTCAATGTAACCAACAAAGAGGTTGGCGTAATTGGGCCCCATTCTCGTTCCCATCGCGACCCCAGATTCCTGTTGGTAGGTATCTCCGGCGAACGTGAAGCAGTTGAGGGTGAGGACGAGTTCTGCCAGACGAAGCAGGGTAGGGGTGCTAGGTGTGGGGTCAGGGCGGCGGTCAAGGAAGTATTGGAGAGCTGAGAGACCATCGTTGTGTGGAATCGCGGTGTATAGGGATTTGATGTCCAGGGTGATGAGGAGGTGTGAGGGGCCGGGAGGGAAAGAAAAGGAATTGAAGAGGCGAAGGGCGTGGTTGGTGTCGTGTATGTGGGATGGGAGGGCAGCAACTAACGGGGATAGGATATGGTCGAGGTATTTTGAAATGAGTTCGGTGGGGCAATTGAAAG
>NC_142930.1:71305156-71350156 GCF_046866305.1 Octopus bimaculoides | reverse complement strand
CTGGAGGACCACCTTGGATGATTTTAGTCGAACAATTCTACTCAGAATAAGCCTAGAACTTATTCTATCACTCTCAGTTCCCGAACGGCTAAGTTACGGAGGATGTAACCACACCGACACCAGTTGTCAAACGGTGATGGGGGAACAAACACAGACACAGACACATATATATGTATTCATGTAGATATGCGACGAGCTTCCTTCAGTTTCCGTCTAAGAAATCCACTCACAGGGCTTTGGTCGGCGCGAGGCTATAATGGAAGGCACTTGCCCAAAGTACTATGCAGTGCGACTGAATCCACAACCATGTAGCTGGGACGCAAGCTTCCTAGTGCACAAACACGCCTAAGTAAATGCGTGTGTGTATGTGTATGTGTCTGCATGTATGTGTGTGTATGCTGTTGAGAATGACGCGAGCACGAGGGGAATGGAACAAATGGTGTGGCCTGCGGAGACAGCAGACCGCCTACCAATCCGGATGATATGCATATATATATATATATATATATAGTGAAGGTGCATGTCTCAGTGGTTAGGGCGTCGAGCTGCGTGTTGTGTTCTTGAGCAAGACACTTTATTTCACGTTGCTCCAGTTCACTCAGCTGTAGAAATGAGTTGTGGCGCCACAGGTGCCAAGCTGTATCGGCCTTTTTCTTTCCTTTTGATAACACTGGTGGCGTGGAGACGGGGGGCCGGTATGCATGGGTGACTGCGGGTCTCCCATAAACAACCTTGCCCGGACTTGTGCCTGGGAAGGTAACTTTCTAGGTGCAATCCCATGGGCAGTCATGACCAAAGGAGGTCTCAATATAAATATATATATATATATATATATATATATATATATATATATATATATATATATATATATATATATGCGCATAGGAAGGGATGACCACTAAGTGGACACCCAATATGCTAGAAAGAGGTCATCAACGACGCAACTACAAAGAAAAATAATGTTCTCCAGAAAACAATTCAGCAAAACACCAGAGCATAGGCGGGCAAGACAAAATGAAACATATACAAAATAAAAAATTAACTGTGTACCGGTTTCGCCATTAACTTTTTTACTTACGTAAAAACGTCCGAGGCTCATCAGCACAATCGTTCTAAAATCAATATAATTTGCAGAACTATGCACGAATTGTCTTCATAAAATTTGACGTGCGTACAGTTCTACCAATTACATTGGGGTTATTTTCAAATGTCTCAGCTCTGGCGCGCTAAATTCCGGAAACAGTTCTGCAGAGGATAATTCACTGTAGAATATGTTGCCGGCTAGAAAACATTATTGAATATTTGAATTTCTGAATTTTTTTTCTTTTTTCTTTTGGAATTTTTCTTTTCTTTTTAAAAGTTTTGCTGTGGTTTACACTTTTTGTAGTTGTGCAGTCTGTATATATTGGCATGTGCTTACTTCCTTATTTTTTTATCGTGTATTTAATTGTGTTGTTACAATAAAAGGCATGTTTACATATTCTGTTAGTCAGGGAAGAAGGGAAGGCAAAATGTTCACACAAAATTGGAGATAATAAAGTTTCTAAATTTTTTGAGGTGTTCGTTTGTACGTCCAAAGCTGTAGATATGTAAGTTCCTTAACTTATTTGGACAGAAATTCAAAATACTCACAGAAAATTGTAGATATTCCAGTCTTTTAGAGTTACTTTTTCAGTTGTCCTGCTGGGTTGTGTTAGTGTTTCTGTGCCTTCAACTGCTGATAGGTCAGAGCAGCGAGGAACACGTCCAATTCGAAAATGTAAACATCCTTTTCATTGCAAAAGTCTTACTGTATTCTCCAACTGGACAGACAAACGAACATCTCCAGAAAACTTGACAACTTTAATATATTACCCAAATACGTAAACACACATTTTATTGCAACAACACAATTGAATTCAGACATTCAAAAATTCAACGACGTGAATATCAGTATATGTATATGTGTGTGTGTGTAATTATTATTGTTTTTTTCTACCAGTAATTACAAATAGAACAGGTTGAATTGCTTCTTTGCAAGGCAGCGCTCCCAGTATCCACTGGTAGTAGTAAACACATTTGACCTCTGCTGACCTAAAGGGTGCGAATAGTCCCTTGTCTCTATGGCTGACCTCCCCACCATCTGCCGAATCTATTTATAGATCTGTAGAATATGATCTATTCACCAAACTGCTACCCTCAAACAATAGTAGTGGTGGTGATGGTGATGGTAAAACATTAATACTACAACTACTACTACTATGATAGCACAGGAATCTGAGGCCCAACCACTACCCCCCTTAACACTACCCCCACCCCTACTACTGTTGCTGTTGCTGTTGCTGCAATCACTGCTGCTACAGCACATAAAAACAATAATACCAGTGATATCAGTGATGATAATAATAATATTAACGAAAGCAAACGGGTGGAGCCTCGTCCTCCGCATGGGCTAATTAATGACACATCTATTGATGGTATCACAATAAAAAAAATGGTAACTGCGCAACCTTATAATCGCTACCTCATGAAAAAACAAAATATTGTGAATAACGGTGGGAATGAAACTGAAGCCAATGATGGTGACAGTGTTACACTCGGTAGGCTCAGAGATTCTGGTCCGGCTTCAGCCTGTCGAGATCCAGAAAGGGACCACCACACACGGCGTAAATGGAGCAAGCAAGTTAATGCTGTGGTCATAGAGTGTTACTACCTGAGCAGCCCGGAAGATGAAAATGGTGCTCAAATTAGGGGTTACTGACTACATATGTAAGATCATTGAAGACAAATGGGATTTTTCAGAGACTATGTGATCAAGCTAGAGCAATAAGAAAAAAATTGTTGGTTCACAGAAGTAGAGCTCGAAGCTATCAAAAGACGGGTCATGGAAAATAGCAGCAGAGATAACAATGAAAATACAGTTCTTACTAATAAGAGTAATCCCATAGCACAGGAAAGGAGCAGTGGTAGCTTACTTGATGAGAGACATATAGATGATCTAAAAGGAGACAACAAAACTAATGGCGACATGACAAAAGGCAATTTACGACAGAATAAAAGTAAGACTACAACAGAACGATAGCGACATTATTTACAACCTTAAAAAGGTTGATCGATGGAAATTGAACCAAGAAACGAAAAATGTCAATGAAATTCTGAAATATATCAGAACAAACAACATCACAGAAACAAATAATTTAATCAAGGCAGCAAGTATTGCTGTAGCAGAAAACGTGGGTGCTGATGTCAAGAAAAAGTAATGTAATGGGAGTGACAAAAGAAAAGATCCATGGTGGAAAAGAAGAATCCAAGCAGGGTTAGACATGCTCTCGAAGGAAATCTCTGTGTTAGACCAAAAAGTGAAAGGGTGGGGGGCTTAAAAGCGAACAAAAATGCAGGGCGCTGAAAAGGAAGTATAATATTGAAAGAAAGGGCCTGAAAGTAATAGTGGAGGAACTGAAACAAGGCCTCGTTGCAAAGAAAGCAAAGATGGTAAGATACAAATGAAATCCAAACTAAAACTGGAACAGCAACGGACCATGATAAAACGATGGCAAGAAAAGCCCCTTCATGGCAAATACTGGGCTAAACTAAATGCAAAAGAAATAGACAGAGAAAAATCCCAGCAATAGTTGAGAAGTTCAGGACTCAAAGCAGAGACTGGAGGATTTTTAATTGCAGCACAAGATCAAAGCCTCCCCACCAGAAATGACGAAAAACATATAATGAAATGAAACATAACAAGTAACTGCAGAATATGTGGCGATGGACAAGAAACAATAAATCATATTGTCCCTGGCTGCCCAGTCCTGGCTAAGAAGGAATATATTCACAGACACGACAGAGCTGGGACCTATATACTCTGGAAGCTATACCAACACTATGGAATAACAACAGAAAAAAATGGTATTGGCACACGCCAGAAAAGGTCACATAAAACGAGAAAGCAACCATACTTTGGGATATGCCAATACACACAGATAGAGAAATTAAGGCCAATAGGCCAGATATAGTTATCAGAGATCATGAAGAAAAAAAATGCTTTTTAATTGATGTATCAATACCAGGAGATGACAACATTTCTCTAAAAGAAATGGAGAAACTTTCAAAATACAAAGACCTCGAAATAGAGGTAACTCAAATATGGAATCTAAAAACAGAAACAATTCCTATCTTAGTAGGTGCATTAGGTGTGATAAAAAAAATATTCAGGCAAATACATAACAAAAACACCAGGACTTACAAGAATATATAACATACAGAAAATTGCACTACTGGGCACTGCACACATCCTACGCAAAACACTTTCAATACAGTAACCATAAGAGCATCACAGCAAACCACAGCACATACCCAAGGCACACAGAGCTGCACTCGGTAGTGAAGTGAAAGCACACTATAAAAATAAAACTACTGAATAATAATAATAATAATAATAATAATAATAATAATAATAATAATAATAATAATAATAATAATAATAATGTGCCTTAGGTATAATAAAAAAATATTCAGACAAATACATGACAAAAACACCAGGACTTACAAATATATATAACATACAGAAAATTGCACTACTGGGCACTGCACACATTCTACGCAAAACACTTTCAATACAGTAAACATAAGAGCACCACAGCAAATCACAGCACATACCCAAGGCGCACAGAGCTGCGCTCGGTAGTGAAGTGAAAGCACGTTATAAAAATAAAACTACTGAACAATAATAATAATAATGATAATAATAATAATAACATTTTCTTCGATAGGCACAAGGCCTGAAGTTCTGAGGAGAGGGAGATAGTCGATTACATCGACTCCAGTGCTTAACTGGTATTTAATTTATTGACCCCGAAAGGATGAAAGGCAAAGTCGATCTTAGCGAAATTTGAAATCGGAACGTAGAGTCGGAGGAAATACTGTTAAGCGGTGACCGTTATGACAGGTCGCTACCTTCATAATAATAATGATGATAATAATGGTTTCAAATTTTAGCACAAGGCCAGAAATTTCCGAGTAGAGAGTAAACCCAACGACGCAAGTGCTCAGCTGGTACGTATTTTATTGATCTCAAAAGAATGACAGGCAAAATCGACCTCAGCGGCATTTGAACTCAGAACATAGTGACGGACGAAATAATATTAAGCATTTTGACCGGGGCGATAACGATTCTGCCAGCTCGCCGCCTACATTATAATAATAACAACAACAACAACAACAACAACAGCAACAACAATAATAATAATAATAATAATAATGATGATGACGATGATGATGATGATGATAATGATCGGAAGCAATGATATATTAAAAACTCAGCACGTAAATAAACTAGAATATGGACGATTTCCAATTTGCTCAAAAACTGCAGTAAATATAGTTATGTAGAGACGCAAAAGTGGAAGGCATGACCCCTTGCTATCAATCATTAATTCAGCAAAAGATAGACGGGTGGTGTGTGTAACGGGTGGTCTGAGGTGAAGTGATTAGAGTGAGGTGTGTACTGAACGCTGGCTTAGCAGTTTACCAAAGTCAGTGTGGTGTAAGAGACGACTTTGCCATAAATCAAACCGTTGCAGCAATTGTAAGTTCAACGGCAGGAAAAATCGCGTGTAATTTATAGCTTCGTCTCTAGAAACCTAACAAAGCCAACTTGTGCGGCAGGTAGACCCATGACGCTCAGCTCCTATTTACTGCTGCTATGACAAATAACCAATTCTTTCCCACTTTGAACTGCACACGAATATTTCCTCATCTTCCATTCCATATAACTTTTTGTTGCTAATCAACAATAACTGAGATACTGGCGTTCTGGAAATGTTGCTAAAAATATTCCTTAAAGCACGTTCTTCAACAACACCATTCAAAGCACACAACCCCTCCTCCCCCCACGCGCGCGCGCACACACACACAACAACCACCATTTCCTTTACGTCTACACATGCACACACACATATATGCATATGAACACACACATGCATACACACAGACATACACATACATACACATGCACACGTACAAACAAAAGTACATACCTCCATACACATACATACATACATACATGCATGCATGCATACATACATACATACATACAAACATACATACATACAAATACACATACATACATACATTTGCTTGTCATTGATTCTATCACTTTTTCTATATTTGTTTTTGTACTTTTCATCGTTACTGTGATATGTTCCCAGAGAAGAATATTGATTTCTTTCGAAGACCATAAAATTGGAATTGATGGAGCAGTAAAATGAGATTGTGTAAATGTCATGCCTTTCTCGTGGACAATACTGAGATAGGAGTAATAGCAGAGAATCAACCGAGGATCGAAATGATTTCGCGAACTCGACATACTGTCAACTTACCTTCTTAATCTATGCCAGAAAGAGGAACCTACAATATATCACTCAGTCACTCTTTTAACGAATGCAGAAATTCCCAGAGCAGTTATTAAATTCAGTTTATGTAAAATACTTCAGACACTAATCTAATGTAGGTGCTCTCAGCCAGGATCGTTGAATCTCAAAGAAGTCTGATATCGGGTGTCAGCCACAGATATACAACATATACAACAGAGATTCCAACTGCTAGAAAAGCTCAACTGCCTATGATTCCAATGTTTGCTTCCGATAACTCTGAGTCAATCAATGTTGCAATGGATGAACAGGAGTGGCTGTGTGGTAAGTAGCTTGCTTACCAACCACATGGTTCCGGGTTCAGACCCACTGCGTAGCACCTTGGGCAAGTGTTTTCTACTATAGCCTCGGGCCGACCAAAGCCTTGTGAGTGGATTTGGTAGACGGAAACTGAAAGAAGCCCGTCGTATATATATATATATATATATATATATATATATATATATATATATATATATACGGTTTAGATATAGATTCAAGGCTTGAATATGGTACTTATGCGAAGGCACCCGATTATCACATCCCAAAAGGATGGGTGATTAAAATCAAATAATAAGCAACACGGATTTCAAAAGTGATTGCAGTACGCACGTTTCATGCTACTTCAATTTATTTAAGTAATGTGAGCATTACCTTAAATGCAATATGAAGAGCAATCTTCAGCTGCACGAAAAAATGTAGAAAAAAAGACATATTACAAATGTGGCAACATATTAAAACCAAGTGGGAGAGAGCAGAGGAAGAATATATAAGTCCATCTTGACTAGCCTGATAGACCCTGCTATGTCAAGATGGACTTATATATTCTTCCTCTGCTCTCTCCCACTTGGTTTTAATATGTTGCCACATTTGTAATATGTCTTTTTTTCTACATTTTTTTGTGCAGCTGAAGATTGCTCTTCATATTGCATTTAAGGTAATGCTCACATTACTTAAATAAATTGAAGTAGCATGAAACGTGCGTACTGCAATCACTTTTGAAATCCGTGTTGCTTATTATTTGATATATATATATATATATATGTGTGTACATATATATATATATGTTTGCGTGTCTGTGTTTGTCCCCCCAACATCGCTTGACAACCGATGCTGGTGTGTTTACGTCCCCATAACTTAGCGGTTCGGCAAAAGTGACCGATAGAATAAGTACTAGGCTTCCAAACAATAAGTCCTGGGGTCGATTTGCTCGACTAAAGGCGGTGCTCCAGCACGGCCGCAGTCAAATGACTGAAACAAGTAAAAGAGTGAAAGAGAATTGGTTGTGATCCACATCTAGCAGTGATGCACAAAGTGTAACGATCTACCTACGTTGGCTCGAAGTTCCAAACTGTGTTTGATCCACATCTGTGCAATGCGCAAAATATCAATGGTTCGCGCATATGTGTTATCCATGAATTTTCGGTATCCACAACTATTTAATTGTCTACAACTTGTGGGATTCCACAGCTTGTGTGATGTACAATTAACAACGATCCATAACTGTGTGTTGTCTGCTTGCTTTGCTTAACTCGCTTATGACAGCCTATCAAATAATGATGACAACGTCGATCCAGGACATTCATCATCCTCTGTCTCCAGCACATTGTCAAGGGAGCGGATGTGACTGACAGCACCTATACGAGATAAGCAGATTCTATGGCGCTGAGAGCACTGAAAGTGACCCCGAACAACAGCCGCAGCGGGGTTGATGACGACGTCTCCTCCTCCTCCTCTCTTCATGCAGTCTCCTACATTTGGTTTCAAAACATTCTATTCCAGCACCACACACCGGCTTTCATGCCTTCCGCTTAACAACCAGAGCCTTTACACGGTTATCTCAAGCGGTCTCTCATTATATGCTATGGAACCAGCCAATCATTATAATTTATACACATTCTTATATTCTTTTATTTGTTTCAGTCATTTTTGACTGCGACCATGCTGGAGCACCTACTTAGAGGGCCTGTTTTTTTTTAGTCGAAGCAATCGACCCCAGGACTTAATCTTTGTAAGCCTAGTACTTATTTCATCGTTAACTTCTGTCGAACCGCTAAGTTATGGGGTACGTAAGCACACCAACATCATTTGCCAAGCATATATATACGACGGGCTTCTTTCAGTTTCCGTCAACCAAATCCACTCACAAGGCTTTGGTCAGCCCGAGGTTATAGTAGAAGGCACTTGCCCAAGATGTCATGCAGTGGGACTGAACCCGGAAACATGTGGTTGAAAAGCAGGCTTCTTACCACACAGCCACGCCTACTCCTATGTATGGAATGAATAACTAACTGGGATTCACAGGACTTTGTGATCTACATTTTGCCTGGATCAATAGCTTTTAGGGTTCTACATAGTGTAGCGTTCCGCATATCGTGGAAGGTTTCGCACAGTCTAAGGATTAGTACTGCGTGAGATGCATAACTAGCAGCAAAATTCCTTGTAACCTGCATCTCTTATAGAACAACACCGTAGGAGCGATCCATGGTTATGTGAGATGCACAATTATCAGAGATCCACAGCCGCCTGTAATCCACAACTGTTTTATGATCCACTTCTGGTAATGATCTAGAACTACATATTCCGTCAATTGGTACTTGATTAGCAAATTTTAACGATGCGCAACAAATTCATTGAGACCTCCGAAAAGGTTTGTTAAAGAAATAATGTTTACTAAGAAATAAACTAATTAACCGCCCCGATCTATCACATTATACGTTACAACTCAGTTTGTGAAGTCGCATGGCTCAGTGGTTGGAACGTTGAGCTTACGATCGTGAGGTTGTGAGTTCGATTTCCAGACCGGGCTGCGTGTTGTGTTCTTGAGCAAAACACTTTATTTCACGTTGCTCCAGTTAACTCAGCCGTAGAAATAAGCTGCGACATCACTGGTGCCAAGCTGTATCGGCCTTTGCCTTTCCCGTGGAAAGGTGTGGAGAGGGGAAGCTGGTACACATGGGAGACTGCTGGCCTTCCGCAAACAACTTTGCCCAGACTTGTGCCTCGAAGGGTAACGTTCTAGGTGCAATCCCATGGTCATTCATGACCGAAGGGGGTCTCCTACTCCTACAACTCAGTTTATATTTCCGCTTCCATGAATTTCATTTCACGTTTGGAAATGCTTTGAATATCATAATTTGATTTTATGTCTTCGCATTAATATAAAGGACCTTCATCATTATTTTTTTAATTTTATCTAGGAAGAAGGAGAATGATAAAAAAAATGTAGGTAGCTTGCAAAACGGAAAGGTCATGTCTTCCCTTTTGGCGGGAAGAGGTAAGTAAAGAGGATAGGTGGGTTAAAATAAAGACAGAGACAGAAATTAGAAAGGGACGTTGCAAAGTTGTAACAGAGGGATGGAACGAAAGGGCAATAGGCTGAATTTAGAGATAAACATACGAAGGAAGGAAAATAGAAAGATACAACGATAGAAAGACGAATGTGAGTACTGATTGTACGTATGTACGTATATATGTTTGTGTGCGCGTATGTAAGTATATGCATATGTATATATGTATGTATGTATGTATGTACGTATATATATATATATATATCGGTTAAAATGTCTTACGGTTAAGCTGGTTCCCATGCATTTCCCTGAAGAGATGATTACATTCTTATCAACATCACCTATTCCTATGGAAGGTATAATTTGTAATCTTCGAAGCATATGTTGGAAATAAAGTATTCAGTTAACATATGCGTTTTATTCCATTTACTAAATTTATATATATATATATATATATATATATATATATATATATATATATATATATATATATATATATATTTAAAATCTTAGGGAATAATAAGTATTCCAGGTTATCCGGACATTTACGATTTTACACTTTACTAATGCAATATAAACTGTATCATTTATAATATTATTACAAATTTGGGATTTTACCAATAGGACTGCAACTCCTATTTCAGGATAACGTTATTGTATGGAATACACATAGAAAGTTATATCCAAAAAAATAATATAAGCATTTTAAAAACCTACCATAAAATATGATAAAATTACTTGAAAACTATTTGAAAATATCTATATAACTTACCTCTTATCAATCTGTGGGGAAAGAAGATATTTTAAAAATTTCTTTGTAATTATATATATATATATATTTATATATATATAATAACAATAATGTTTGGATGGAATTTATAAGCATTTAATGCATCGCTACACGTGTTTCCACAAATCACATGCCTCTTGAGATCACTGCCTGTATTCCTTGATGATGATTACAGTGTAATCCATAGTATCAGTGGGCATCGAATAGACCATCTTCATGGATTCATTTCTTCGATATAACATTAATGGATGTACAGCAGAAGGATGTTTATCTCATTTTACCAGTATGAAGGTTAAGCGAGTTATATATATATATATATATATATATATATATATATATATATATATATATATATATATATATATATATATACACGAATGTATACATAGATTTTTGACGGAATCATTCTTAGTTCACAATAGCATTCGGTATAGCATACTTAATGTATAAAATATGCTGATGTAATGGAGAAGGAGAGACCGTAGAAACCTGGATAGTACGGTAGATGTCTCGACAGGCATAGACGTAGAGTTAAAAAGCACAGAAATATATTGGTAGCTGACGAAAAGTGTTTAGCGGTGGTAGTGGGATTACTATATATATATATATTTCTAATTCTTTAAGCATCATCATACATACATATCTATACACCCACACACATATGCATATTTATGTATGTATATATGTATATATATATATATATATATATATATATATATATATATATATATATATATATATATATATATATATATATATATATATATATATATATATATATATATACATATATTTGTGTATATATATATCTACAAACGTATGAATATCCACAAACGTATATATATATATATATATATATATATATATATATATATATATATATATATATATATATATATATATATATATATATATATATATATATATATATATATATATGTATATATATATGTATGTAAAGGTATATATATATATATATATTGTATAAAGGATAGTGGGTAAGCTCTGTCCAATAACAACACCTCTGACTACCCCGAATAGTGAAAATTGTCGAACTGCCCCATCAATGACCCTGAATTGTGCCAGAAGACCTATGTTGTATACGAGATCATCTGTGGCAAATGTGGCGTATCCTACATCGGAAGCACGGCAAGAAAACATGCATATACGCATTAACGAACACATGTAGGCAGACACTTCCGTGAAGAAACATGTACGGAAATGCCAGACCCAGGAATTCACAGTGCACATCAAGGCAACACAGCGGAACAGGGGCAACTTTAGAATCTCTGAGGCCATCATCATACATCAAAAGAAACCCAAGATCAGCAATAGAAGGGAGTTACAGGAAGCTAGCTAGATGCTATAGTATCACCTCTCTGCGCATGTCTACTCCACACACGCTCACACACAAGAACATCGGCAACATTCGTCGATTTCTTGAAAATGGAGTCATAACCCCGAAATATTGAATACAAGGTAAGTCTACATTAATTCACATATTTGTTTTCTTGTGATTTAACTTGCATTTACTTCGCATTGTTTTGACCTTACCCATGATCATTTATACAATATATTCTACACAGTGCCTCATAGTAACTAATCCATGTATATATATATATATATATATATATATATATGTGTGTGTGTGTGTGTGTGTGTGTGTGTGTGTGTGTGTGTGTGTGTGTGTGTCTGTGTGTGTGTGTGTGTGTGTGTGTGTGTCTGAGTGTGTGTGTGTGTGTGTGTGTGTGTGTGTGTAAATATATAAAAATAAAACAGATAAAGAGAGCAATGGTAAGGTTGGAGAAGTGTTTTATGGATAGAGTCTTACAGCTGTTTCTGGGAAGATCAAGTACTTTCCTTCATCGGAGACAGAAAAAATAAAGGAATCTATTATTATATCCCGAGACGGATATTTTTAGTATGAAGTGGTAAAGAGTGTGATGCGCTGGAAAAAAGAGAGAACAGTACTTGAAGTGTAGTTTCATTCCAGTAGTAAATATCCGTGTAAAAATCCGTGTAAAGTAATCCTTGTGGGGATAATCCGGAAATCGATGTTGGAGCGAAGGCTGATACAGCATAGATAGCAGAGGTGAATATATGCCATACTGCGATGGATTTTTGCTTGTTTACTTGAAGAATGGCCAAGTCAAGTGAAAAGTGAGCGGTAATTAGGTCAAGTCATGAAGACAGAATGTGAAAGGGGATAGAGGAGAGGTAGAGGTGGAGGAAGGTAGTGGTATATTTTTATGGTCAGTTATCTTACAGGATAGAGGGGATGAGCATATAGAGTGAAGGAGGAATGGGGGGAAGAGGTTAAAAGGTCTAGTGAGTAGGAAGGAATGCGTGTATGTAGTATATAGGTGGTGGGGGTATGAGTGATAAACCAAGGACAGAGATAAAGGGAGAGATGGGTGAGAAAGGTAGTTAGTAGTATCATATTCTAGAATGCAGCCAAACCTATTTATAGACGGTGGAAAGGGATTGAGAGAAACGACGTAGTCTGTATGCGTTGGTGGTGTTGTTGTGAATTAGAGAGTAGAAGAAATAGATTTGGGGGTATATATATGTGGTGATATGATCGAAAGGAAATAATCCTATTCAAAAGATGGCAAAAGATGGATGTTTTTGCCAGGTTGAATAGGTTGCCTATGGGGAGTCGTGTGATTATGTTGCGTGATCGTTTGTGCAATTTTGCTTGTGATAGAACTTAAACGTGTGGAAAGAGCGGTGATTGCAGTTGCTAAACGCTTCGTTATATCGATTAAGTAGAGTGGGATAATTGTATTTTAAAATATAGAACGCCTCCGTTAGGCAAAGCTTGCAGTTGGAGCGCTGGCCCTGGTGTGGAGTTCCAGAATCTAAGTTGGACCATTTGAAGGTGTATTGGGTATTTTTGCTCTTGAGGTGATATATATATATATATATATATATATATATATATATATATATATATATATATATATATATATAGTCGGCAATGACACCCCGGTGTCACGCCACTTCCGTTCTGCCGGCCACTCCTTGCGGCAACACCTGTCTGTGTTTGGATTGTCCATGCACAGGGGCCATCCGGACTCCCGTTTGCGCCGTGAACAGGGATTAATCTTCTATCTTCGCTCCTTTGCGCCACATGGGCTCAACTCCCCTCCACTCTTCATCTAACCCCCTCCTCCTGTCTCTCTCCCCCACCCTCCCTCCTACCACCCATCTCTCCCCTCACCCACCTCCTGCTCCGACTCCTACTTCTTTGTACATCTCTTCACCTCTCTTCACTCCTACTTCTCTTCCTACTTCTCTTCATTCCTACTTCTCTTCCCACTTCTCTTCCTACTTCTCTTCACTCCTACTTCTCTTCCCACTTCTCTTCCTACTTCTCTTCACTCCAACTTCTCTTCTTACTTCTCTCCACTCCCACTTCTCTTCACCCCTACTCTTTCTCTCCTCTCTCTTACTCTCTCTCACTCTCTTCTCTCGTACTCCCCCCTCTCTCACTCTTACTCTCTACACTCTTACTCTCCTTCTCTCTACACTCTTACTCTCTTACTCTCTCACCCTTACTCTCTCACTCTCTTCCCCTCTCTCTCACTCTCTTTCTCTTCCTCTCTTTCTCCCCTCCCTACCCCTCTTCCCTCTCTCTCACTCTCTTTCTCTTCCTCTCTTTCTCTTCATCTCTTTCTCTTCCTCTCTTTCTCTTCCTCTCTTTCTCCTCCATACCCACCTTCCCCCTCTTTCTCTCCCCCCATACCCACCTTCCCCCTCTCTCAATCCACCTTCCCTCTCTTATACCCACCCTCTCTCCTCTCTTCCTCTCCCCTCCCATACCCATCTTCCCCCTCTCTTACAACCACCTTCCCCTTCTCCCTCCTCGTCAACACCCCCTCATAAGCTCATCCCACCACACCCCAACACACTCTTACTCTACCTTCCCACTCCACCCCATCCAATTCCTTACACCCACCACCCACCCCTACCCACATACCCCACCCTACCCACAGACCCCCTACCTCTACCCCACCCTCAGCCTAACCCACACTCCACCCATGCTTTCCCCACCTCCCAACACCCTCACATCACACCACACCAATACCCTCGCATCACACCACGCACACACTACAACTGACCAACCACTTTCTCCCTTTCTCCCTTCCCCATTTTCACACTACATACGTCAAGATCACCAGCATTCTACCTCCCACACACAGCCCCTCGTTCCCGATCACCGTTTGTTATCTCCCCCTTTCTTAGCTCTCCTGAAAAAAGAATTTCTAACTTCCGGTCAGCCATTGTTATGATCGGCCATTATTATGATTGACCGTTGACTGAACACTATTCAATTTTTTTCTCCGTGTTTTTCTCCTTGTCTCCGTATTCTTTCTGTTGAAGAGCGTAGCTCGAAACGTCAAAGACTTTCCGTATTCCCGAGCGTCATACTAATATATCCTTTTGTTATTTACACCACCTGTCCTCGTCTGTTGTTATTATTTGTATATTCTCCCATATATATATATATATATATATATATATATATATATATGTATATATATATATATATATATATATATATATATATATATATATATATATATATATACATATATGCATGTATGTATGTATGTATGTATATATATATATTTATATATATATTCATACATATATATATATATATATATATATATATATATATATATATATATATATATATATATATATATGTATGTATGTATGTATGTATGTATGCATACATACATACATATTCCCCGATTCCAATTGCCCATCAAACATAATGTTCAAGAATTGAAATCACGAGATGGTAATGTTCTGCATGGTCGAGGATCCAGAAATAATCTCACCTGTACTGTTTGCAGTCGCATTACTCTTCCAAAGCTGGATTTGTCATCTGCGAAAGGTTACATAGAGAGAAACCAGCTCTGCAATGTGCTCATACACACTCAAATCCAACACCAGCGCAGCATTGCTGCCCTTTGTGTCCAAAAGTGTGTTTATCTATAAGTAAGCTGAAAATCAATTTTGGATTATCGTAGAAGGAAAGAACAAGTTTTCGTATAGTTCTCGACCAAATTATACGTCCTACATTTGTCACGAAATTTCAAAATATGATCAGGGTTAGATAATTATATGGAGGCTCTTGGTATAAATCGCATAAAGCCTATGGCAGGAATGCATCTGGAATGACAAAGTGGTTAAACCTAACATTGAGTTGACGACTAGTTGCACGTGTACGCTTGCACACACACACACACACACACACACACACACACACACACACACACACACACACTTACACACACACACAAATACATACGTGCTCGGCAAAAGAGACCGATAGAATAAGTACGAGGTTTATTTCAAGAATAAGTCCTGGGTGGATTTCTTCGACTAAAGCATGGCTGCAGTCAAATGACTGAAACAAGTAAAAGAATAAAAGAAGATATATATATATATATATATATATATATATATATATATATATATATATATATATATATATATATATATATATATATATATATATATGTAGATATATATATATATATATATATATATATATATATATATATATATATATATATATACATTGATAGAAATGGCAAGACAACAAAAGAATGAAAGATATATATATATATATATATATATATATATATATATATATATATATGCATTTATATATCCATACGTATATACATACGCATATACATCATGAAATGATGGATATTTATTAGATAAACCATGTCCATTATGGAAACTTATGTACAACAGCCATTTACATGAATCTTTCTAAATATTATACTAAATTACTGGTTGGATTTTCTACGATATGAACTGATAAACTAGCATGCCGGGTAAAATGCTTTACTAGTTTAGCATTGGGGTCTATGTAACCGACTTTGCTGGCATTGTTCCAAAATACGAAACCAATATTTGCTTCCTTCTCCCTAGTTATGGCCTTTATCATTCTTTATGATTCGTCATAATCTAATGAATTCTTTCAACATTTATTTACATTTATAGTCTTCATATTCTAAAATCATTACAGCAGTTAGCCTATCTACTGAACAGTAGGTTACCTATCTACTGAACCTATATGATTTTAATTGATTTGCCTTATTTATTGTGACAATATTGGTTACCAGAAACGTGAGAATTCATGGCAGTTTTTTTTTGTTTTTGTTTTTCGGGATTACCAATTCTGTTTTACCCTCTCTATTTTTCTGGTCTTTCAGCTTGTAGTTCCATAACATTTACATAATTGGTGTCTATAAATGTCGATATTTAACTAACATGAATTTATGAATTTGTAAATTCACTTTCCTATTTGATTTATTGAATTCTGTTTCTATTTAAGCATTTATAAGTTATAATTGCTGGCAGTGTGATTATAGCTATCTCTATATATTAATTATTTTATTTCCTTTATCTTCATCTGCTTCTTCCCTCGATCTCCACTGAAATTTCGCAGAGACCTTCGCTAATCTGCGGTTTTCCTTAAGTTATTTTCCCTGAAGAATAAATAGCTGGACCTCCATTAATTCGAACGAATACTCTATTAGTTCTGCAATAATTAACCGGAACTCTTTAATCATTTTAAATTAAGTAAGCGAATATGTAACGCAAGAATTTATTAAGCATGACACATCTAATGTACTAAACAATATAACGCAGTAAATAATTGTTCTACAGCAACTTCGACAACAGTTTTGGAATATGTTTTGAGATGGTTAAATGTTATGCTTGGTGCCTGCTATCTGCCGGTATACAGGCATGTTTTTGCAGGACCAGACTTTATGAGTGAGGTCCTTAATCTTAATTACACCTTTAGAACAGAATTACCTTACAAGTTTCTTTAATTTACAACATCATTCTTCTATCCACTCTTGATGACTGACAGAGTGTAGATCCACCCGCTATACATTTCTTTAATGTTGGTAATGCTGATTAGAAGTTCCACTTGTTGAGGATTTGTTGAATAACCATCATATCACTACTTGTTTGTTTATTTGTTAATCCTGATAAGTTGAGTGTCGCGTAAAATATAACATAATATTTAGGACGTTATGGAAACTGCAGTCCTGATTGTACCATATTTACTACACAACAAAAACACTTAGAACAATTGTACCAATTCCAGATAATCCATTCGTCTGTTTTCATTTGTTTTTACGTCATGCTTAAGTTTCCATTCATCGTTGGACACTTCTGTATATTATTCGAGCTGAGAATTATCAGCCAGACCAACAGTGAACTTCTCTTTAGCGATGTAGTCCGTGCTATGATAATGGAGTACATAACAGTCTGATTTGCATCATTCTGTCCAGCCAAGAAGTGTGACGTGCTTCCCTTTCATAAGTCTTGATTCTTTATGGATCCCCTTTAATCAAACATACAATTACAGGCACAGGCGTGGTAATGTGGTAAGAATCTTGCTTCCTAACCACATGTTTCCGGATTCAGTCCTACTGCAAAGCACCTTGGGCAAGTATCTTCTACTATAGCCTTGGGCCAACCAAAGCCTTGTGAGTGGATTTCGTAGATGGCCACTGAAAGAAGCCCGTCACATATATATATATATATATATATATATATATATATATATATATATTCCTGGGGTCGATTTGTTCGATTACAACCTTTCAAAGCGGTCCCCCAGCATGGCCGCACTCGAATGACTGAAACAAACAAACGATAAAAGAAAAGATCTATCTATCTATCTATCTATCTATCTATCTATCTATCTACCTCTCTCTCTCTCTCTCTCTCTCTCTCTCTATATATATATATATATATATATATATATATATATATATATATATATATATAATCAGAAAATGGAGAAAACCTCAGATCAACAACCAAATCAATTCGACCACATCTAAAGCTTATTATCTAATACAAAACATGAAACATGACATAACATTTATGTGCCATAACAGTTCTTACGGCCGTTTCCGCTTCCGATGCCAGTGAGTGCCTACAAAGTAATTCGAAAATAATATTCTTCAGCTTCATAGGACATTCGAACTAAAACACAGAGCTTCATCAGAGTGAGTAAAAAAGCGTTCAAAATAAACAAAATGAAGAGGGAATAGGAAAGAAAACATGGCCTAGAGAAGAAGTCTGGAAGCCCAATATATTGAAAGCATACAATCTTCCATTATAGGGCTTCGAAGACCGTAGGTAAAAGAGTGAGCTAGCAATAGTCTAGGGAAAAAATTTTCGGATTATTTCGATATAAAGGGAAAAACCAATATGTTTTAAAAATTGTGAAAAGAAATTAGCAAAACAACAGCAAAAAAATACAAGAAAATTACTAACATGTCTATAAAAGCGCATTACCTATGCTAATGTAAATAACTCGATTTGATATTTATCCAAAACTTTACCGTAGGGTTCTTGTGATAGTCTACTTACAGAAATATTACAGAGAGCACCACCTATTGTCCACAATGGGACCGGTCTAAATCCAGCGATCTCTGCAACTGGTCGATTATATTTGAACCGAGGACATAAGTTAGAACCGTTTCAATGGATATGTAAGTGAAAAAGAAAAATAAGCAAATAAGTAAAGGGTGTGAAAACTATGATATAAGTGGTACGAGGCCGCTTATGTCCTTCTGCAGCTTCTCGGCATAACATAAATATACAGATATGTTTTCCCTTAGTCGGTTATTGCAACCGCTAACTCTGCTTACCTTATATATATATATATATATATATATATATATATATATATATATATATGTATGTATGTATGTATGTCTGTATGCATGTATGTATATATGTATGTTTGTATGTATGTGTACTTATGTGTGTGTGTGTGTGCGTGGTGTATATATCTATATACATACAAATAAATAAATAAGGAAACGATGGATGCGTGTCACTTCTTTACAGCTGTTTCCAGTGGATTTCTTTAATAGATTAATGAGTTGTATATATATATATATGTGTGTGTGTGTGTGTTTGTTTGTATATATATATATATATATATATGTGTGTGTGTGTGTGTGTGTGTGTGTGTTTGTATATAGATATATATATGTTATTAAGGATTCAAAGGAATCAGGTACTTAAATGATAGGCATGTATCTATGTATTGGTTCATCCCATAAATAATGCGGTTTTTTCAATTGCTTGAACTAGAAGTCGAAAAGGGACGGTATAAACTACCTGCATCAACTTGCTATAAAAGTAGGTAGTAATTTTACTTGACTTAGTGCGAGTTTTGAAGAGTGCAGTTCAATTCTAAGTTATTTTTTCAAAGCTATAATGGAAGTGACAAAGGAGCAAATTCGGCATGTTTTGCTTTATGAGTTCAATAAAGGCAACAACGCAACGGAAAGCTATAGGAATGGGGGTTTGACAATAAGCGTAAGCCAGTGTCAACAGTGGTTCTAGAAATTCCGAGCGGGAAACTACAGCCTAGAAGACGAGCCACGTCCTGGGAGACCTGTAGAGCTCGACAAGGAGGTCCTGCAAACCCTTGTGATACAAAATCCCATCGTAACTACTGAGGAACTAACAAAAAAGCTTGGATTTGGTCATTCAACTATTCATCGAAATCTTCGTGCCATCGGAAAAAAACTCCATCTTTGGTTTCAAGACTAAAGTTGGTCTATCATCAGGATAATGCTTGGCCACATACAGCGAGGATGCCATTCGAAAGACTGGAGCAGTCAAGAATGGGAAACGATGTTCCACCCACCGTATTCGCCGGACATTACCCCATCTGATTATTATCATTTCTTCCATAGTCTTCAAAATCATTTGGATGGAAAAATACGAATTTTGTAGACTCTTTCGCTCCAACTTTCTCTCACTCTTTCTTTCTGTTTCTTGAGTAACGCTGCTATGGACTGGCGTACCGTCCAGCTGGGGGGGGGGGGACGTCATAGAAATCGGAAAACCGGGCCCATGAACCTGGCTAGGCTCTGAAAGGGCGAAAAGAAAGAAAGATAATATATATTAATATTTTTTTTCATTTCTTAAATTTTTAAACGTTTTTTTTTCATTTTAAATTTTAAATTTTTAAATCAATTTTTGAAATTAAATTCTATTTTTATTCCCATTATTGTACTTGATTATATACACATCTTTTATAAGGTTCCATTTTCGTATATATCCATAAGTCTAAAATAACATGTTATAAAATATCCATGTTTGAAATAGAATTAGAGGAATATTTATGAACTCATAGCTCACAAATTCTACCTCCATAAAACACAAAGGTATATATGTATATATATATATATATATATATATATATATATATATATATATATATATATATATATATTGCTTCGCAACCACATGGTTTCGGGTTCAGTCCCACTGCCTGGCATCTTTACTAAGTGTCCTCTACTATAGCACAGTCTTGTGAGTGGATTTGGTAGACGGAAACTGAAAGAAGCCCGTCGCATATATGTAAATATATGTGTGTTTGTCTGTGTCTGCATGTGCGCGCGCACAAGGGTGTGTATTTGTGTCTGTGTTCGTCCCTCTCTACCACCACCACAACAGCGTCACAAACGGTGATGGTGTGCTTACATCCCCGTAACTTAACGGCTCGGCAAAACAGTCTGATAAAATAAGTGCCAGGCTCTTAAAAAAAGTACTGGGTTTGATACGTACGATTAAAAATTCATGAAGGTGATGATCTTGTATGGCCGCAGTCTAATCACTGAAACAAATAAACGATAAAGGATAATATATATATATATATATATATATATATATATATAGATAGATAGATAGATAGATAGATAGATAGATAGATAGATAGATAGATAGATAGAAAGATAGATAGATAGATTTATATATGTATGTATGTTTGTATGTATGTATGTATGAATTCATGTATTCATATATATTTCTATCCTTAATCTGTATGTGTGTGTGTGTGTGTAAACATTTCTACAGATACGTTCAGTGTGATGATCAAATACGAAAATAAACTTTAAAAACAGCACCCCACAAAAACAGGGAAGCAGTTATACAGTATGTAAACTTGTGACGATGACGTTGGTGGTGGTGGTGATGGTGGTGGTAGTGGTGGTGGTGGTGGTGGTGGTGCGTGTGGATTTGATGTAATTCAGACTGACATGGCAGTGAACGAAAATAAACAACAACAACAACGAAACTATACGACTAATACAAGCACCGTTATTCGCCAATTCACTAAGCTGTTAGTCCGTGTTAAAACGGAAAGTAATACCAACAGGAAAGAGAAAATATTGTCTTCTGAAAAGAAAAAAACAGGGTAAGTGTACATATAGATGTATAGAGTACAGCCCACCCTCCTCTCGTTTTATTTTCAGTACCGACCGCCCCTAATGGGATAAACGGACCTACTGACATGAGAATGCTACTGATAGAACAGATAGGATCATGGGAGTGTGGGTGGGAGTAGAGGTGGAGCAATGGGTGGGGTATTATAAAGGGGGCCTTAGAAAGAGTCGTAATGTAGTACAAAAGTTTAAATAACTGATGCTGTTCTATACACATACATACACATATATACATAAGAAAAAGACATGACACAAGGAAAACAATGGTTATAGTATGAACTTTATTTGCTTATAGCGGTTTCTGCTATAGGATGCAGGGGACCCTTAGTTAAGTGCCTGAATAACATCCTTTAATTTCATCGGAGCCTACAATATGAAGTGCAATTTATTTGAGAAAAAAGGTTTGTATAGGCCCAGGTGAGGCTGTGTGATAAGAAGCTTGCTTCCCAAACACACGGTTCCATACATACATATATAAATATATATATATATATATATATATATATATGTGTGTGTGTGTGTGTGTGTGTGTGTGTGTGTGTGTGTGTGTGTAACAAATGAAATCGTGAGACTTTCTACATATCAGGTCGTCCCATTAGCTCTGTCCGATTTTACCTTTTTAAATGAAATTTAATAGTATTTTAGAATGTCTAATGGAATTAAAAGTTATTCTTATGCATTTGTGTACATTTAAACTAATTAAATACTATTTTACAGAATAATAGAATTAAAATTTCTTTGATTAAAACCTTTTCTAACATGGAAGTATACAAAGAGCATTTGAGGCACATAATGCTTCATGAGTACAAAAAGGGAAACTGCAGCCGAAGCAACTCGAAATGCACTCAGTTTATGAGAACGAATGCTTGAATGAAAGAACTTGTGGAAGATGGTTTGCAAAATTCAGAGGTGGAGATTTCAGCCTTGAAGATGAAGATCGAACAGGACGTCCAGTTGTGCTTGATGATAAGCTTCTTGAGGTATTACTTGAAGAAAATCCTGCATTATCAGTTGAAGAATTGGCAATAAAGCTTAGTTCAAACCATACAACTGTTCATCATCTTCAACAACTTGGAAAGGTTCTTAAACTTAGAAAATGGGTGCCTCATGAATTGTCCGAAAGCAACTGCAAATCCCGAGTTGACATCTGCTCTTCTCTCCATTCTCGCGAACTCATTTCACCCTTTTTGGATAGACTTGTGATTGGTGAAGAAAAATAGATCTTCTATCGAAATGTTAAACGTCGTAAACAGTTGTTTAGTAAAAGGGAAAAAGCTCAACCACAACCGAGAATGGAACTTCATGGGAAAAAGGTTCTTCTCTCTATCTGGTGGGATTGCATAGGAGTAATTCACTTTGAATTGTTACCACCTAATGCAACAATCAATGCTCAAGTCTACTGTCAGCAATTAGAGCGTTTGAACCAAGCTTTGAAAAAAAAATAGACCTGCTTTAATGAATCGAAAAGGAGTGATGTTTCATCAGGACAATGCGAACTTTGAGCTGCATTTTCATCTTGGAGAAGAGATGGAAGTCTACAGATGCTAAATCTGGTGAATAGGGCAGGTGCAGAAGCGACACAGTGATGTTTTTGGCGAGAAACGTTCGATTGAGGGGATCTCGGTGACAGGGTGCATTGTCATCATAAAGAATCCAATTCTTCGTAGGATTACCTGCACGGACCAATATGACAGACCAGCAACATCAGGAATGTCATTGATTGTCCTCCGACGATCCTCATGCACAAGCTGATGAATTTTCTCCATATTACCGGGCGTGACTCTCGTTATTTTCCTTTTTTTATATTTTGAACAGTTGAAACGAACAAGATTAACATGGCCTCACTGAAAGATGCTTTCGCAGTCCCGTTGATGGAATTAATGCGAGTTTGGCGTGTAGTGTTTATTTTGCATTTGAATGATGCATGGTTGGAGATGTGGAAGGAATATCATCTGCGTAAGTATAGGCTTTGTAGGGTGTGATGATAAATAGGCCATTAATGTACAGGAGGGAGACAGAACCGAAGCTGGTGTGCGCAAGAGTTGATTAAGTGTAGAACAGAAAGAGATCCATCAGCAAACACCGCGATTGTACGGCCTCATAAGGAAGATAACCGGTCCATGAGATGAGAAACGGATGGAGCCCGTAACCGGAAAGCGCCGATATGTACTTCGTATTCTAGATATGGTCGAAAGCTTTGCTAATGTTTAAGGCAAGAAACCTGCTTTGAACGAATTCTCTAGGCTGAAAGCCCACTTGGAGATAACGTAAGAGGAGAGGCTTCTAGTAGATCTGAATTTATGCAAGGTATACAGGTGGTAATGGAAGAAAGAGAGTCAATCTATTGGAGAACGTCACTTTTAAAGGATGCATCCAATACCTTCAGTATTTTTCACAATTATTTCGGGCATAAGAATGGCTGCGTAGTTTTTATCGGTTCGGCAAAAGAACCGAACCGATAGGATAAATACCAGACTTCAAAAAAGAAACAAATTTCCTGTCTAATGATCTAAATCCTTCGAGGCGATGTTACAGCATGGGCGCAATCTACGAATTACTGCTAATAAATGTGTATGTGCTCTCAAGAAATGTACTCCTTATATTTGTTGGTTTCTAATTTTAGCACAAGGCCAGCAGTTTTTTTGGGAGAAAGGCTAAGTCGATTGAATCTACCCCAATGCTCGTTGCGAATTCGGAAAGATGAAAGGCGAAGTCAATCCCGGCGGAATTTGAACTCTGAACGTAAGGACGGACGAAATGCCGCTAAGTATTGTAACCAGCATGCTAACGATTCCGCCAGCTCGCCGCCTTGCTTCGAATTTTATTCTGTAGAATGAATTCGTTCGCTCTATGGTCTCTTACATAATTTCTTTTCTCGTATATTACTGCACTTTATGTGGAGGCGCAATGGCCCAGTGGTTAGGGCAGCGGTTTCGATTCCCAGACCAGGCGTTGTGAGTGTTTATTGAGCGAAAACACCTAAAAGCTCCACGAGGCTCCGGCAGGGGATGGTGGCGAACCCTGCTGTACTCTTTCAGCACAACTTTCTCTCACTCTTTCTTCCTGTTTCTGTTGTACCTGTATTTCAAAGGGCCAGCCTTGTCACACTGTGTCACGCTGAATATCCCCGAGAACTACGTTAAGGGTACACGTGTCTGTGGAGTGCTCAGCCACTTGCACGTTAATGTCACGAGCAGGCTGTTCCGTTCATCGGATCAACTGGAACCCTCGACGTCATAAGCGACGGAGTGCCAACAACTGCGCTTTATATTAATGAGAGCCAATTAGGTTGAAACCGCGATCGTTCTCATGACCTGCGTGTCGTCTTTAAGAACTATAACCACAATATAAGCCAAGCTAATTTTATATATGTTCCTTTATAAAGATAGTTGTAGCAGGAGTTTGGGATTCATTCATTACTACAACTACTAATGTTGAAAGCGTATTGTGTAAGTGGGAGAGAAAACGAACCAGATGTACAAGTGTCGTATGTGAGCGAGATACAACAGTAGGGGACTGGATGGTAGGAGTGGGAGTAGTGAGAGATGAAAGAAATGAGTGGTGATGGACGTTGGCGGGTGGTAAAAAGATGAGTGATCGTGTGTGTGTGTGTGTGTGTGTGTGTGTGTGTGTGTGTGTGTGTGTGTGTGTGTGTGTGTGTGTGTGTGTGCGTGTGTGCGGAGTAAGAGATGGATGGAAAGGAGGTTGTTAAGAGACAGGAAATGCTGAATTGAATAAACGGAGACTTCAAGTGACGTGTGAGAGACATCGGAAGGAAAACATCAAAGCTGTCAGGGATAGGGAGAAAAAGAAAGAGAAAGAGAGAAGGAGGAAAGAGGAAGGAAAGAAAGAAAGAAAGAAAGAAAGAAAGAAAGAAAGAAAGAAAGAAAGACAGGGTAAAAAGGCGGTTGAGAATGCAGAGAAAAGAAGTAAAGGCGTACTGGAAGAAATATGTTGTATGTAGAAGAGAGGCTGAGCATCAGATACTGAGCCAGTGATGGAGAGGGGTGAATAAAGACATGCAATGCGGTGTTATACAGAGAGGAACATAAGGATTAGACAGACAGAGCGAAGTAACGAGGGGGAACAAGGAGTACACACATAATACGTACAGACAATGATGTATTACATGTGTATTTTAGAGAGAGAAAGAGGGAGAGCGAGAGAGAGAGAGAGAGAGAGAGAGATAGAGAAAGATAGAGAGAATGTGTATATAGAAGGGGGAGTGACAGACAGGCAGAATAGCTAAGTAAACGTACAGGGAAAGAATGAGATAGAGAGAAATATAAGATAAGAAATAAATACAGAAAGAAAGTGATGAAAACGGAAAAGATAAAATGAGACAGAGAGAGAGACAGAGAGAGAGACAGAGAGAGAGACAGAGAGAGAGAGAGAGAGAGAGAGAGAGAGAGAGAGAGAGAAAGAAAGAAAGAAGGAAAGAAAGACAGAAAAACAGACGGAAAGACAGATAGATGAATAACCTATCCATCTATTTTTCTTTTTCTCACATTATATCTTATATATATATATATATATATATATATATATATATAAAGAGAGAGAGAGGGGGAGAAAGAAAGAAAGAACGAAAGAAAGAAAGAAATAAAGAAAGAAAGAAAGAAAGAAAGGAAGAAAGAAAGAAGTCAGGCAGAAGTGAACTAAGGAATGGAATGACCAAAAGAAGAAAGGAAAAATTATTGACAGAAAACAAGTATATGGTTCGAAGGAATTGCACAGGAAATATATAAGTGCGTTTTAGATTGTTAAGAAGTCTGCAATATTGGAAAGAATGATGCTCTGGTATGAATAACATACCAGAAACAGTCTGAAGCAATCGTGGAATTGTTGATTTTTGTTTTGTTTTTTTTATTACCAAAGTGGAAGAGGAGGTCGGATATTGTGAGGAATTCAGTAGAAGAGAAAGATGGTAATAAAATTGGCGCATAGTCATTAAATTGTAAGGATGGGTGTTTTTTATTGTCGTTTGTGGAATGATGTATATGTAAACAACGTACGGGTACGAAAACGTTGAAGTCTCGACAGTTTTGCCGTAACGTGGAATGCCGTAACATGAAATGCTTTCTCATTGTCTTTACATATTCAATGATTTCTACTATAGCCCCGGGTGGTTCAGTGCCTTCTGAGAGAATTTTGGCATCTCATCTGTTGACTAGACACACACACACACACACACACACACACACATACATACATATGTAGAGAACATGTAGTGTTTAAATGATTTGAACTTGAACATGTAAAAGTAAATTTATTTGTCGTTATATATAAATATACATATATATCTTTGTACATAAGTGTTTATCTTCTGGATATATGTAGTCTTCATCTCTTTTTCTCTATCCCCTCTCAATCCCCTCCATCCCCCCTCTCTCTCTAGTAACTACACACGTGCTTTTAGCATTTTCTTTTCTTTCTTTGAACTTTTCCTTTTCTCCTTTCCGACGAAGAGCTATGCTCGAAACGTCAAACTCTCACTTTTACCGAGTATCATCAAGCTAATACATTCCTTGTGCATATCAGCTTGCTCTCCGCTAATTTAATTTAATTTTATTTATTTTATTGTCCGCTTATTTGAATTGATTGTGTATTTGAAATATATATATATATATATATATATATATATATATATATATATATATATATATTAAAGAAGTGATTTTAAATTCTCAATCGCAGAATAATGCTAATAATGTAGCCTGAACAGGATAAACTATCCCTATTTTGCAGAGAAAAGTTTAGGTCGCTAGCTGTGGACTCGAACTCGCATCCCCGTGATTACATGTCACGATGCTTTGACCGATTAAGCTAAGCTACCCACTACAAAATCCTCTGCAATTTAAGATATATATAAATCTTGCTTTATGAGACGCTCTCGATGGACTCTCCCGTCGGTTTCGACGTATGACGCTCCGACAACGTACTCTTTCTTTGTCAGTCATAATGCTTATGTCGAATGTGACATTTAAGTCCCGCCAACGATTTGCAAAGAAGGCCGCAGATGTTGCAAGTATGAGGATTCCAGGTCACTGCAGGTGGTATATTCGCAGCCGCTTTTCTCCTTTGCCTTGTACCCCGAAGTCTGTTAATGATTTATTGAAAACTTATTTTCTGATGCTATTCTCTTTCTAATTGTATTTCTGTAGTATCAGAAGTGGAAGCAACGTTGTGCGGTTAAGAAGGTCGCTTTGCAACCATGTAGTTTGTCCGGTAGGCTAACAATTCCGTCGGCTCGCCACCTTTAAATTAACAGTAATAATAATTGTCTCTAACATAAGCACAGGTTTCGAAATTTTTGGAGTGCTGTACTTAAACCCACACTCAAAATTTCACATCATATTTCGACGGCGAAAAAAGGATTGAAACACATGAGAAAAACATACACAAAAAATAACTTAGGAAGAAATTTAGGATTTCTCGGTTTTCTGTCAATCGATTTTGATAAAACTTTTCCCAGCTGGTTTGCACATTATGACAACACATTATTGTTTTCATTATTCTATGTAACGTGTTTACGGCCATATCTCTTTGAAAACACCGGTTCTCGTCCGATCACCGAAGTTAAGCAACGTCGAGCCTAGTTAGTACTTAGATGGGTGCCCGCTTGGGAAACCTAGGTGCTGTAAACGCCTTTCTATCCCTTACGGCGGCGAGCTGGCAGAAACGTTAGCACGCCGGGCGAAATGCTTAGCCGTATTTCGTCTGTCTTTACGTTCTGAGTTCAAATTCCGCCGAGGTCGGCTTTGCCTTTCATCCTTTCGGGGTCGATAAATTAAGTACCAGTTGCATACTAGGGTCGATCTAATCGACTGAACCCTCCTCCTATATTTCGGGCCTTGTGCCTAGAGTGGAAAAGATTATTCTATGTAACGTCCTTTTTTTTTTTGTCAGATTTTTCAGTTTTTGTGTGGACCACGTTGATAGATTTTGAATGAAAATAGCCCGTCTCGATTTTTTTTTTTTCAGAAAATGAAGGGTAATGGTATATATTAAGCATACATTGAGTATATATTTAACAGATAGCCATTATAACATTATAACATTTATTGACATAATGAATTATTTAGCCACATGAGCGCCAAGGAAGAAACGATCCGATTGTGGGACATCGAAGACTGTGACAATTTGGGATTTAAGGAATAGTAGCCGCAAGTTACGTAAGAAACCTACCTGGACATTTTCACCGCCTCTGAAAACCAGTAGAAGTCACATCTTCGGGACCATGGCTCCCGTGCAAGAACTCTTGAAACTTCCTCCTCACAGAAGTTTCAGGCTTTAATGGGCTCAAAAGTACATGACGTTAGACTTGAGTTGTGTTCTGTTCACAGGCGAAGCGAGGGCGACCCTTAACGAACCTGACGTTTGGGCGAATGGTTGGGTCTGTTTTGAAGATGAGCGTCACCAACGTTTACGACGTCAACAACAGGGTAGAGGAGTCATATTGGCTGGTATCATTGGGGACAGACTTGTTAGCCCAGTCAGGGTGTCTGAAGAGGTTAAAGTGACCGCAGCCGCCAACTGTAATATACCGAAGGAAGTCTTGGATCCCTGGCTAAATGACATACTGCTGTCACTTCTAAGGAATCGCGTATTCTTAGGTATCACAAAATAATGAACCCATAACAGTGATGTTGCCATAGTGTGCAAACCAGCTGCGAAAAGTTTTATCAAAATCGATTCACGGAAAACCGAGAAATCCTAAATTTCATTCACGTAGCGGTTCAGCAAAACGGACCGATAGAATAAGTACTAGGTTTACAAAGAATATAAGCTGGAGCACCGCCTTAAAGGGTTTTCGTCGAAGAAATCGACACCAGAACTTATTCTTTGTAAGCCTTGTACTTATTCTATAGGTCTGTTTTGCGGAACCGCCATGTTACGGGGACATAAACACACCATTGTCGTGGTTATCTTTCGTCTTTCATTTACCACACACACACACACACATATGTATATATATATATATATATATATATATATATATATATATATATATATATATATATATATATATATAAAGAAAACAAAAGATGGAACAAGGACGTAACTGGCGACAACAAAACATCCGGACAAAAAAAGGACAGGAGAAAACAAGGACGGGTCATTCGGAACTTCCTATCCTCAGTCGAGTTCCAGATCGTCTTTGCAGTTTCGGCCGGTTACACTCGAGACTGCTCCAATCTGGCCGGCCCCAGGAAAATCTAAGCTAAGACCACTAGACTCCTTGGAAGAAAGAAGGACGAAAAATATCGGAGAAATGTTACAGAATTACAAATACAAGCAACAGAACATTAACAATAGGTGTCTTTCCACTAATGACGAATTAAATTAAGTTGGTGTGTGTGGAAGTGATGCCTTACGGCAGGGACATAAGAGATGAAAGTCATGGGAAGGAATATAGATGTTACACGGATGGGAGTCGAACCAAAGAAGAAAGGTCAGCCCGAGGCAATATTAGAAGACACTTGCCCAAAGGTGCTACGCAGTGAGACTGAACCCGAAACTGTGTGGTAGGGAAGCAAGCTTCTTACGACACAGTCACACCTGCGCCTGTATGTATATATGTATATATATATATATATATATATATATATATATATATATATATATATATATATATATATATATATATATATATATATATATATATATATATGGTGGTTGTCTACTCCTTACACAGAGTTTGACCACCTCCGGTACCTACACCATAGCCCGTTCATGGCGTCTGATGTGGCTTTTTAAAGCAGACAGTGTTTTGAAAAAAACACCCACACAGATTGCACCTCTGATTTGCACTACCAATACCTGCAAGTAAGTTCTACTCACTGTGGATCCTAACATGTCTTTTAAGACCCCCATTGGATTTGCAAACCTTCTGGCACACGCCACATTCAAACGTGTGCACAGACATATAATCAGAATAGCTGGTTGAAGTTTGTTTTCCATGGATTCGCAGGTGAGATTTGAGGCCAGCCAAAGACAGACATGGTCTGTCACAGACTGTACATACACACACACATATACACACACACACACACATATATATATATATAACATATATTATATTACGTTATATTATATGTTGTATATATATTATTTTTTATTATGTTATATTATATAACATTATATTATACATATATCACCAAATCCAGGACAGTCACTGAGGGCAAAGTAATGATTATAATTTTTTGTGAGTGATAATGGACTACTTTTGTGTAGTAAAGAAATACTTAGTGCTTGCTAAGAGAAAAGGCAAGAAAGGAGAGCAATGAGAAAGAGAGAGAGAGAGAGAGAAAAGTGAGAGAGAAAGGGTGAGTGAGAGGGGAGGGAGGAAGAGAGATGGAGGGAAACCGAACATGTTTGACGTGCGATGAAAATGAAAAACCGAGTACGTCGGGGACTTGGAGACAGAGGGAGAGAGAGTGCATGCGAGTGATAGTGGGATTGTAAGAGAGAGGGACAGGGAGACAGACAGACCGACAGAGACAGACAGACCGACAGAGTCAGACAGACCGACAGAGACAGACAAATAAACAGACAGACAGAGGCAGACAGACAGAGGCAGACAGACAGAGACAGACAGACAGACAGATAGACAGAGACAGACAAATAAACAGACAGACAGACAGACAGAAACAGGGAGAGGGAGAGGGAGGAAAAGCGACAGTGGGAGGAAGAGAGACAGGGAGGAAGAGAGACAGGGAGGAAGAGGGAAAGAGGGAGAGAGGTAGAAAAGGGTAGAGAGGGAGGAAAAGGGAGAAAAACGAATAGGGAAAGAGGGCGTGATTTAGGGACTGAGAGAGAGACACTCTCTCGAGTGTGATGAAAATGAAAAAAATGTCGGTAACTTGAAAAGAGAGGGGATGGGTGGAAGTGCGTGAGAATGAGAGCGTGATTGTGTGGTTGAGGGAGAGAGAGAGAAAGAGACAGACAGACAGACAGATAAATAGATAGATAGAGAGAGAGAGAGAGAGAGAGAGAGACAGACAGACAGACAGACAGACAGACAGATAAATAGACAGACAGATAAATAGATAGATAGAGAGAGAGAGAGAGAGAGAGAGAGAGAAATAGAGATAAAAAGATAGAGATAGAGAGAGCAGGTTAGGAAGTGCGTGTGTGTGTGTGTGTGTGTGTACGAGCGTTGAAAGAGGTGGTGGTGGGAGGAAGGGGAGGAGTGTAAAAATGGCGCGGAGAAGGTTGTGAGTGAAAATGTAGGAGTCGACAGCTGGGTTAAACATCAAAGGTGCGTGTTACAGACATGCTGTCAGTGTGTGTCAAGTTTGGCATCAAGCAACACATTGGCTGACAGATGACCACTTGCTTCTGTCAGCAGCAGTTTTCACTGAACAGACACAACACTTGGCCTCGGCAATTAATTCTGAAATTCTTCACCGAAGCCAATTTAGACAATATAATCACTGTACATTCTACAGTTAATCAATCATACATTAGCTGGGCAGTGGTGGTGGTGAGGGGAGGAGAAGAATTGGGTGGTGGCGTGTTGAAGAAGTAGGGTTGGGGGTGGGGATTTGAGTAAGATGGCCGGAGTGGGAGTGAAATGGGGGGGAAGGATTGTGATGGAAAGTAATACGACTATGAAGACGAAGGTGAGGGTGAGTGTGAGTGAAATCAGAAATGCGGGGGCGGTGGTGGTTATGGTGGTGGTGGTGGTGGTGGTTGTAGTAGCGGTGGTGGGGGCGGTTATGTAGTTACTGTTGAAACCGTTGTTATATTTGGTGGATAACTGTTGTTGTTGTTGTTATTGTAGTGAGTGGAAGAGTGCGTTCAAGAGTGAGTGTGAGTGAATTTTTCAAATGTGGTAGTAGTGGTGGTATTCATGCCATGGTGTTGTTGCTGTTGAAATTGTTGTTCTCATTGTTGCTGCTGTCGTCGGTTAGTCTTGCAGTATATACTCCGTATAAGCTGTTGTTGTTGTTGTTATTGCTGACGCTTTCAATGGCTGTGATTTGACAGAATCGTTAGCATGTCGTACAAAATGCTTTAACGGCATTTCATCAGATTTTAGCTTCTCAGTTAATTTCCATCGCGGTAGAATTTGTCTTTCGTCCTTTCAAGATCGATTAAATAAGGACCAGTCAAGTACTGAACTGAGATTAATGTAGTCGACATTAAAAAAAAAAAAAAAAGCGATATTTTAGATGCAGCGATCTGGCAGAGTCGTTAACACGCCGGACAAAAATTATTAACGGCATTTCATCGGATTTTACGCTCCCCGTCTAAAATCCTGAGGTCGAATTTGCCTTTTGTCTTTTCAGGATCGATAACATTAGTACCAGTTGAGCACTGAACAGAGGTCAATGTAATCGACCGGCCCTCTTCCCTATAGTAGAAACGATAGTTTAAAGACAGCAAGCTAGTAGAATCGTTAACACGCCGAACAAAGTGTTTAACGGCGTTTCGTTAGACTTGAAATTCTAGGTTCCAGTTTGGCCGAGGTCAGCTTTGTCTTTTATCTAATCGAGGTCGATAAAATAAGTACCAGTCAAGTACTAGAATTGATGTCCTGTACTAGAAAGAATTATTGCTGCTGCCAAATTAACTGTTGTTGTTGTTGTTGTTGTTGTTGATATTATTGTTGTTGTAGTAAGTTTTACTGCATTTACTGTGTAAAGCCGTTGTTATAATTGCTGTTGCTGTTGATGTTGGTAGTGGTGATGGTGTTGTGACAACAGTGCGTATGAGGGCGGCGTGGTGGGGGTGGAGGGTCAATGGGTGAAGTTTTAAAATGCAGATGAACGGTAGCGGCGGCGGCAGTGGCGTGGCAGTAGCGGCGACGGTGGAGGAGGCGGTGGTGGTGCGGTGGTGGAAGTGGGTGGTGGTGGTAGTGGTGGTGGTAATGAATCTGTGGTGGTGATGAAATTATTGTTGTTCTTGTCGCTGCTGCCGTTGCTGTTGCAATTCTGGTTACACCTATTGTGTAAAACCGTTATTGTTGTTATTGAAACTGAATGTACTGCTGGTGTTGTTTGATGTTGATGATAATGATGATGATGATATTATGACCATGATGGTGATAATGATGATGGTGGTGGTAGTGGTGGTGGTGGTGATGATCATGATGGTGGTGGTGGTGATGATCATGATGGTGGTGGTGGTGATGATCATGGTGGTGGTGGTGGTGATGATCATGATGGTGGTGGTGGTGGTGATGATCATGATGGTGGTGGTGGTGGTGATGATCATGGTGGTGGTGGTGGTGGTGATGACGATGACGATGACGATGACGATGATAATGCGGTTGCCGTTGCCGCTGCTGCTGCTGCTGTTACTACGACAGCGTGTCTGAGGATGAAAGTGAATCGAAGGTTTTCAAATGCAAAGGTGATGGTGTTGAAATCACGGTGTTGCTACTGTCGAAATTATTGTCACTGTTGTTGTTATTGTTGTTACTATTATTGTTGTTTGTAGCTTCTACTACCGCTCAATGCGTTTCTGTATAGCCATTGTCGTTGTTGTTGCTGCAGTTACTGCCATTGTTGCTGTTGCTGTTGTTGTTGTTGTTGTATGTTACTGCTGCGCTAGTTAATGTCGCTTCTATCGCCTCTTTCCTGCAGTAGTTATATTGTTGTTTTGTCTGGTACAGCTGCATTTACTGTCGATGCATTTGCTACAAATATTCTAGCTACTGCTACTTCTACCAATGCCATATTCCTGAAGGCACATTTTTATTGCTGTTACAGCAGTCTATATATGCATCATACTTACTCATACACCTACAAACACTTATGCACTCGTTAACAAGGCTTGTATATATATATATATATATATATATATATGAATTATTAAGGTGACTAGTCGCAATCTACATCCAAGGACGATCATATATATATATATATATATATATATATATATATATATATATATATATATATATATATATATATATATATATATATATATATAAATTTAAATAATAAGGGTGAAAAATTGAATATTAATTTGATTAATATCAATTTAAAACCAGTGGCCTAGCATATTGAAACACCTGAAAATTCAGAAAAATTATATTACATACATATAAGAGGGATGACCACTAAGTGGACATCAATTATGCTAGAAGAAGACCACCTATAATCTGACCACTAAGAAAAGATGGTTCTGAGAACAATCTTTTCTTAGTGGTCAGATTATAGGTGGTCTTCTTCTAGCATAATTGATGTCCACTTAGTGGTCATCTCTCTTATACATATATATATATATATATATATATATATATATATATATATATATATATATATATATGTATGTATGTATGTCTATCTATCTATCTATCTATCTATCTATCTATCTATCTATCTATCTATATATATATATATATATATATATATATATATATATATAATAATATAAATAATATATAAATATATGCATATATGTACATACATATATGTACATACCTACATATATATGTATATATATATATATATATATATATATATATATATACACACACACACACACACACACACACACACACATGGCTGTGTGATATGTAGTTTACTTACCAACTACATGGTTCCAAGTTCAGTCCCACTGTGGCACCCTGGGCAAGTGTCTTCTACTATAGCCTCCGGCCGACCAAAGCCTTGTGAGTGAATTTGGTAGACAGAAACTGAAAGAAGCCTGTCATATGTGTGTGTGTGTGTGTGTGTGTGTTTGCGTGTCTGTGTTTGTACCCCCACCATCGCTTGACAATCAATGCTGGCGTTTATCTATAACTTTCAGTGTTTCTCGTTCGGATTTATGATTTACTGACGATATGTATATATATTATTTTATTATCTTATTCTTTTTCTTGTTTCAGCAATTTGATTGCAGCCATGCTGGAGCATCACCTTTAGTCGAACAAATCGACTCCAGGACTTATTCTTTGTAAGCCTAGTACTTATTCCGTCGGTCTGTTTTGTCGAACCGCTAGTTTACGGGGACGTAAACACACCAGCATTAGTTGTCAACTGATGGTGGGTGTACAAGGACACACGCAAATATATATATATATATATATATACGATGGGCTTCTTTCAGTTTCCGTCTACCGACACACGCACACATGCACACACACACACATACATTTTAGGGTAGCCTATTTTATAAGGGTGATTTTTATAAGGGTGACATTTCTTTATTCTTTAGATATCACTCCTGCAGATAATGAGGTTAAGTATAAAAACGTTCTTCGTGAATTTTCCGTATGATTAAACCATATATGGCAGTGCCACAAGGTTGATATATTAGGGTAATATATATATATATATATCAGCGAACATATATATTTTGTAGATTACTTGTTATGTACGTATGCCTATGGAATATCTTTTCCACAGGCTGAAACAGTTGCAGATATTTCTAACATTACATTGCGATCCCTTATGTTAGCTCTATCAAAAGCCACTACCAAATCAGCTGATGTTATTTGCTCATGAGTTTTTGATCTTTTACTGGGAGGATTTTCGGATGATCCAGGCTGTGGCTTATCATTCGACTCGCCACTAATGTTATCAATGCTACTTTCCAAAGTAACAACTGATTGCTCTTACTTGCGAAGAATCTCTGCTCCTTTTCTCTTCTTCTACCCGTTTGCTTTGACACATAATTCCTGGGAATAGCAGCCATATAACATCGCCTTCCTTTGTCTCTCAAAGCTTTAGAAATAAATGATCTTCGTTTGACATCATTTTCATTGCATCAACATGACAAATTTTAAATAAGTCATCCAAACAATCCTTAAATTTGATTTCATTTGCAATTTGAGTTTGATTTCTCCTTGATTTTGCCTTTTGAGGTGATCTATATTGTTTATGCGCTCTACGAATCTTGCTAATCACATGCTGCTTGTTCTGATTGGTACCTTACCGTTATCCCAGATCTCTTTTGTTTCTGAATACAGAATAACTCACGCTTCCTTCACTGTTTTCTTATCATGTCTTCTTATTACGTATTACGATGACAGAAAAGGCGTCGTAATACATAACCAATTGATGGATGTGTTTTTCTTTTACTGCTAATTTTTTCAATCATATATCCAATAAGTCAAATCTGTTTTTCACGTCTTTTCATTAAAATAGACATGTGGAGCGCTGACACATCTACACACGTCAAAAGGTATAACAGTACTGATTGAGGAATACGGCCGACGGCATGGAGTGTAGCACAACCTTACACAAATGAGGAGCTCATCTGGCCGACATATGGAATGTGTCTGTGTGCGTGTGTGTGTTTGCTGCATTAGTCAGATGATTTGATCTCTGCACTAACTATTTCATATATTGATAAATGGAATAATTTTACTATATCTCGATTACAAGCTGTTTATTACGTTAGGTTTTATTTCATGCTGAAAATAAAATGTTGAATCGCTTAGCGGCAACACGAGATACTATGGAATTTTCTTCAAATTTCAGACAGAGTGTTTATATGTCAAACCTCACAAATTGATGTGTTGAGAGTTCAACATTTCTCAAATTTGATTTTTTGGGAGCCAAGAGAAAGAGAAAAAGAAAAAGAGATACATACACACACACACACACACACACACACACACACACACACACACACACACACACACGCGCACACATGCACATACATAAAAAGATATAATGGTGAGCGTAAGTCGAGCCCAACATTTATAAGAACTTCTGTTCCATATATGTCTTGAAAAGTGAACTGCAGCCAAAAGTCTACTAAGATAGGACCAGTGTCGGCAATGGTCCCCAGGAGCAGCTACAGAAGCGAATTACTACTGCTCTAGCTTCGCTGCTTATGCGTCGACTCCTGTGGTATCTGATCGCAGGTATGGGGAAGATCATGCTCCATCGTTGTAAACTGGCTTCTTATGTGATACCAACCAATTGGAAAGGTCTTTTAGTCTCTCTTCTATCCATGTGTTGTCATTTTGCTTCTTATCCGTTTTTCACGCATTCATTGTTGAGTGCTTCATAACGATCTCATTTCCTCTAGTAAGTCCTGTACATGTCAGACTCCCAGCTAATAGTGAGCTCCATCATATTGACAACTTTCTTATCTGGGTTCTACACAACTAAATCAGGCTTTTGTCGTATAACTACTGCTCGAAATTTAAATGTGCCTCCTAAATTAGTTTCCACTCGCCACTTCCGACTCCATCTGTTATCGGTCTAAATAATATATAAAAAAAAGGTAAAGTTTCCTTCCCAAGCTATCCCGAGTCATAAGGGCCGATTTCCATGGCGTATATATTTCCCACTCGGACGGGACACCGGTCCGGCGTAGGATTACTCATTTTTGCCAGCTGAGTGGATTGGAGTAACGTGAAATGAAATGTTTTGTTCAAGAACACAACGCACCTCCCAGTCTAGGAATCGAAACCACAATCTTACGATCATTAGTCCAACACCCTAAACACTAAGCCATGTGCCTCCACTGTTAATGGTCTGCTTTGGGCTGGTTGGCATTTCAGCACTGGTATTAGTTAACAGAACCATACTGTGCTGTCTCTTTGTTTAGAGGCCACGAACTCCCTTTAACATCAACAGGTGATAACGAGAAATCTATTACCTCATCAGAAGTAACTTTTGCCTTATTCTATGTAACAGTTCACTGAGATGTATCGCATCGTTTACTTCTTGTAACAGATATGGTTGTTCATACTGGAAAATTTCCATGGAACCAAATTTCCTAGGCTTTGCAGCATTTGACAAGTAGCCAGAATCATGAAACTTCTGTAAGCTGGTTCTAACTCTCATATTTCACTCCAGGATACTTTTCGTTCAACTGCTTTACTCTCCAAGCTGACACATTGTTCTTGCTGGGGAAATGGAGTCCATATGCCTAGTATCAATATAATGTCGCTTGTGCCTCCCTTTATTGACTTGAACGACCTCTCTTTTATGTTTCTTGTTTCGTTGGTGGTGAAGTTATGAAATATCTATGCCTTTGATTTTTGTACCAGCTTCTGGATATAAAAAGATATACATTAAGGTATTATGAAGACTAAAAGTTAGGGAAATAAATGAAGTCATAGAAATTTAATTCCATAAAATTGGAGAAAGCTGGATTATATGTTAAGAGAAATATTAAAACAAATTATGAGAAAAATATAAAGAAAGCAAACTATATAATGAAAATACATAAATATACTACTGTTTAACTGATTTAGAATTTAAGTTTAATGACAGCAAAGAATATATAACATAATTGACATAAGAAAGATTTATATACCGGCAGAATTGCATAACAGTATTACTGAATGAAACATAAGGATCATAAAATTAAATGGAAGAAATATAATATTAAGGAGCAGGGATTGTTACGGCAACGGAAAGTTAATTTAATTATTATATGAATTTCTGAGACGTAAAAGCATTTTGGTGGGAGAGATGGGAATATGTTCGGTGTATTAGTGTAAGTTGGTTTGTCAGCGTTCTTTACGTCTAACGATAAATAAAATGTAATTTTTCTCTGACAAACAGGTAGTGAATCAGCAAAACAAGACCTTCTTTATGAGATAAATAAACCTGTATATTGGATGTATAGTGTGCCTGTCGGTTGAATGAACCTGTAGATATCAAGATACGTCTTTCGGGTGCTCTGGGATGCAAATCAGTGATATGCTTGGGTATTTTCGTAGGGTTTTTTGAGTCTTTCAACATCAAACCTCTTTACCCCGTTGACTTATCCGGAATTGGCTAGGCCCAGGCTTACACTCTGCAGCAACCACAGAAAGGCCTGTCCGCTTTTATCCTAAGCCAATCAGCAACTGGCTTCGATGAGGGGATGTACGCCCCAATCTTTTTACTGCATCACTGATTTCAAGCCAAGACGTCAGTGCTTGATGGTGTAATATTCAACCAGTAATCTACTTTAAAAAAAAAGTAGGATAAAATTCTACCTTTTCTTTTACTTCTTTCAGTTATGGGACTGCGGCCATGCTGGGGCTAATCTTCAAGTGTTTAGTCTAATACATCGACCCCCCATTATTCATTTTTTAAGCCTAGTACTTATTCTATCCGTCTCTTACTGACCTGCTAAGGATAAAAACAAACATAAGGATGTAAACAAACTAAGACCGGGTGTCAAAGCGGTGTTTGGAACAAATAAAAACACAAACAAACACACACACACACACTCACAGATGTATAAACTGAGTTTTCTTTCAGTTTCCGTCTACCAAATGCACTCACAAGGCCATGGTCGCCCAAGAGCTATTATAGAAGATGCTTGCCCAAGATGCCACACTGTGGAACTGAACCCAAGACTACATGGTTGTGAAGAAAGCTTCTTAACCACACAGCCACGCACGTACGTAATTAGATATTATCAATTATTAATCATCGTCACTTGTGTGTATGTGTGTGTGTGAGTGTATCTGTGTGTTTGTGTGTGTGTATGTGTGCGCGTGTGAGTGTGTGTCTGTGTGTGTTTGTGTATGTGTATGTGTGTGTGTGTGTACATACGGCAGAACTGACTGGTTAAGAATGTCTCTTCGCACTCATGGGACCCTTACTCTGATTCAAGTAAAAAGCATTTTATGCAATTATCTCTTACATTAGCTTCGGCTTGGCCCAAGCGTAATGTGTGAATTTTTGTTAACCCTAAATAAAAGCAAATCGCTTGGACTATACACGTAATTTTAAGTCCCAACCTTGTCACACACAAAGTCGTACTGATTTGGTCACAGAATTATGCGTTTGTGGAATGCTCAGCCACGACGCGGTAGTTCAGTTAATCAAATAGATGAAACGCCCATTGCCAAATCCATTTACATTTACACTTACGCGTGTGTGAGTGTGTGTGCGCACGTATGTATGTATGTATGTATGTATGTATGAGTGAGCATGTATATATATTTGAGTAGCTAGATAGATAGATAATAGAGAGAGACAGACAAACATGTAAATAGAGACACAGGATAGATAGACAAACAGATAGATATAACTCAGCTTCATGACGAATAGCTGTTCGTGTTCAGGTATGTCGTAGGAATATTCGGCTCTGCTGAAATTGTCTTCAAACGCCAAGCACTTTTGATAGTGGTGTTGGTGGTAGTGTCGGTGTAGTAATGCTGGCAGTAACGTTGTGTTGGTAGTATGGTGGGGTCGAATGATGTCAGAGTGGCGGTTTCGATGCGATGTTGGTGTCCATGTTAAAAATAAAATTGGTTTCAAATTTTGGCACAAAGCCAGTAGGGACTCGTACTTATTTTATCAACCCTGAAAGGATGAAAGGTAAAGTCGACCTCGGCGAGATTTGAAACCAGAACGTAAAGGTAGATGAAATGCCACTGAGCATTTTCCCGGTGTCCTAACGGTTCTGCCAGCTCACCGCCCTCATGTGAAAAAGAATATTGTAATGTGGTGAGAGCGTTGTCAGTAGTGGTGTTAGTGATAAGTGTGTGCAGTTTAAGCAGAGTTGACGCGTGGCTTAGTCGCACTCCTAATCGTAAGATGGTGATTTCAATCCCTGGGCCGGGTGATAATTTTTTTTTTTTTTTTTTTTTTAGTAAAATACTTGATTTCACGTCAACTCAGCTTGGTAAAATGAGCATTCACGTTCACTCAGCTGGAAAAAATTAGTATTCCTGCGACGGGCAGACGGGATGCCCATTCAGTGGGGAACATATACGCTAAAGAAAACGAGAGACCGGCCTTATTAGTCTATATGACTCGGGAAGAAGCTTTTTTTTTTTTTTTTTTTTTTAAAGAGTGGGTCGATATAGATATGAGGACATTGATAGGAAAAAGAAAAAAAGGAGAACAGGAGGTTGAATGAGTGAGCGGATGAGTGAGTGAGTGAGGGAGGGAGGGAGGGAGGGAGTGAATTAGAGAGTGAGTATTTAGTTGAATGGTAATACTGAGAGAGATTGATAAGAATCAGAAAGAATTGACGAATGAAATGAATAAAAGCTGAATTAGGATTTGATTTTAAAAAAAGGAATCATTGATAAAGCGAGAGAAGTAAAGAGATGAACGAGAGACTTGGAGAAGAAGAAGACGAAGCAGAAGAAGAAGAAGAAGAAGAAGAAGAAGAAGAAGAAGAAGAAGAAGAAGAAGAAGAAGAAGAAGAAGAAGAAAGGGATTCTGAAAAAAAAAGAGGGAGAAAGACAAATAGGGTAATTTGACTGAAGCCATTAATAAAGTCTGTGTAAAAATGGTGAGATGATTAGATGGAAAGAAAAAAAAGTTCTGGTTTCATAGGAATGGTAAAGAAATATAGAATCTCATGATGAATATATAGCATTCCAGATGTTGAAAATACGATATGCCGTCATTTTGAAAGCAGCAGTTGAAAGAGAATACGACTAGCATATTAAAGAGATTTTTTGTTGCTGCTTTCTAGTATAGTGCTGTTATATATTATCCTTCCTTCGTATGTGTTATCAAGTGTTGTTTTAAGGAGCAACTACGCCATTATAAAGCTCGTATCTTAATATACCTGTCATGGAATCTACTCAAAACAGCCTGCTTTCTTTTTCTCGCCTTAATATATCGAACAGATGTGTTTATTACATAAAGCATTCTTTAACATTAACAACATGTCAGTCAGCAAATTTATATTTATGTATTAAATTATTTATCTTTTGGGGAAGGTTTCTTTTTTTTTAACTTCTCTCATGCCGTTACATTCGACTGAACTTCACCTTATCATGTGACATTAATATAGCTTAAAGATGGTGATTAACACGATGCATAAAGAGCGAAAATTTTGAAGAAATATTATAAATACAGTGTTGTTCGAATGGCTAAGGTTCTAGGTTTCGTCGCAGGTAGATGAGAGTTCTGATTCCACATTTTGTCCATTTTAAAATATTTTTTTTTATCTGTTATTGAAATAGTAGAAAATCGTATATAGATATAGATATATAGAGATAAATAGATAGATACACACACACACACATACACAAATGTATGCGTGCGTGTGTATATATATATACATAAAAGTGTGTATGTATAAAAGTTGAATATATGTATATGCGTGTTTAACTGATGTATTATACAGACAAAAGACAGAAGATATATATTAATGGGTTTGCGTCCATGTTCGTGTATACTGACATATACTCAATCACTATCAAATGTATCTATATATATGTGCATGTGTGTGTGTGGGGGGGTACCTTTATGATGTTCGTCTCTTTAAGTGTGTGCTACGGTTTGTATAGAACGCTCACTATATTAGAATGCAGCCACCTCGACGAACCTCACTACTGAATTCTCTGTATCAAACTGACCACTTCAAATCTTTATCAATCTAGCAATCTGCTATCAATAACCAACTTCACAAATAATACATCTATTATAATCCTAACACTGAGCTACGCCTATCAACTTTATATCTTACCACTGCGCCGTCTATACCAAAGTCACCATATCATTCCAATGAGCCGTCTTTTATTCTTACAAACCAACAGATGTATCCTCTCGCTGCTGTTATAATTTGATCGTTGTCATCATTCATTTACCCCGGTCATTTTTTCACTCATGTCATCATTTCTTCGTTGAAATCATTGCCGTTGTCCTGACTTCGCTGTCGTCATCATCTTACTCTTATTACAATATCGTAATAATCTTCTCATCATATCACTGTTGTAATTATTTCGATTCTAAAATCATTTCATAATTTCCCTGTTGTCATTCGTCATTCTTCTAGTATTTCCACCCGTTCTTCGATATCGTTTCAATTAATTTATTTGTTTTGTTTTTTGCTGCAACTGATTATAGGATACGATCTCGATCCAGTGAGATTAGATCTCAATACCGTATAACTACAAACTACACATCGGTAGTCACTTAATATCAAATTCTATAAGTGCATTTGTTCGATTTTTCTTTGTATTTCTTCTTGTCTCTATACTCACCTGCTAACAGTGGAGACCAACTAAGTAGGGATGGGTTTGAGTCATTACAGCTGTAAATACATGCAAAATGTGAACGCCTCGCCTTTAATAATATTTTCAAATATCTAGTTTCTTGAAATTAAGCCGAGCAACAATATACCTCCCGCAGATGAATTGCCAGTCTTTCCCAGTTAACACCGCCAATTCGTCCTTGTATGGAATACTGTTGTCATATTTGGATAGGTGCACCATCTTGTCACTTGGATCTCCTTGACCAGGTTCACAAGCGAGTCTCTAATTTGATTAGTCCCTCTCTTGCTTCAACTCTGCAATCCTTGTCACATCGACGTGACGTCGCCATTTTAATCTTCTCTATTGTTGTTGCTATAGGAAGTGCTGTGGTGTACTTTCTTAGCTCCAGATCCCATTGGGTCATCTCACCTGACTCGAAACTCACAGCGTCTTCATCCAAATGCTGTTGTGCTTCCACGAATAAGAAAGTCTTTCTACGGTCGTAGCATTTATCCTCGAACTGCCAGACTTTGGAACTTTCTCTCTCTCTCCCATCTCATTGTTTGCCTCCTTCTTATGACCTGAACACATTCAAGTCTAAACTACATTCATTCCTTTCTCCTTCTTCATAGTTTTTTACAATAAGTGGCTTCTCGCTTCGTTTGGATCTTTCCTCTTTAAAACAAAAAAGATCTACTTATTCTTTTGAATTACTGTGGTTTGGAAGTATTCTACAAATTACTAAAATCCAACGTCAGAAGAAAGTTTGCATCTATGGTCTGTAAGATGTGTCTGTGCATTTAGTTATTTTGATTCTATTAAATTATAGAAAAGGAAATGTTTTTAGAGCGAAGTGAAACCTGCTTCATAGATTTCGTCTGTGTTGAGATTTCATTGACCAACTTAATAGTCATCTTTTCTTTGTCCATGTGGAATGCTTTGGACAGGGCATTTTCAGAATACGTGGAACAATATAAATGAAGTTTTTAATTGACATTGAGTAACACTACTAACAGAGTTTCTGTTAACCAAGTGTTACACCAAAAACGGTTCCCCTTCGGTCATGAATGACCATGGGATTGCTTCTAGAATGTTCTCTTCCGAGGCACAAGCCCGGGCAGGGTTGTTTATGAAAGACCAGCAGTCGCCCATGCATAACAGCCTTCCCTCTCCACGTCACTGTTGTTGTCCAAAAGAAAGGCAGAGGCCGACAGAGCTTGGCACCAGTGACGTCAAAACTCATTTCCTATAGCTGAGTGAACTGGAGCAACGTGAAAATAAACTGTCTAGCTCAAGAACACAACACACAGCCCAGGCCAAGATAAGAACCCACTACCTCATGATTGTGAGCCCGGCGCTCTAA